>NW_027369713.1:0-40781 GCF_046119375.1 Phyllobates terribilis | reverse complement strand
TAATACTTCTCTGGTGTACTTCTTCTGACATATGAACACACCATTTGAAGTTTGAGTGACTTCCACTCCTAAGAAATACCTTATCTTTCCTAGATCAGTCATCTCGAATTCAGCTTGCATGCTCTTCTTAAAGTTGTTGACCATCCTCTCATTGTTGCTAACAAACATGAGATCATCCACATAAACACTCACCAGCAACACATCAGAATCCTGCTTCAAGATGAACAAGGTGTGTTCATAAGGGCATCTCTAAAAGCCAACACCAACAAAATACCTTTCAATCTTACTATACCAGGCTCTAGGTGCTTGTTTTAATCCATACAAGGCTTTCTTTAATCTATACACTTTATTCTCCTCCCTTGATCTTACAAATCCAGGTGGTTGGATAACAAACACTTCCTCTGTAAGCTCACCATGAAAGAAAGCACTTTTAACATCTAATTGATAGATATTCCACCCATGATGTGCAACGAGTGCAAGCATAGATCTTATCGTGTCCCATTTTGCAACAGGAGCGAACACTTCATTGTAATCTATTCCATGCTGCTGAGTATACCCTTTACCACCAATCTGGCATTGTACTTGTCCACCTTGCCTTGCACATTCAGCTTGGTTTTGTACACCCATTTAACTCCAATTGGAGTCACTCCATCGGGCAGGGACACCAATTCCCAAGTGTCATTCCTTTGGATGGCCTTCATTTCTGTCTGCATTGCAATTCTCCATTTCTTTGACTTGACAGCTTCTTCGAAGTGGATGGGATCTTCACTGTTAATTTGAAGAGCATAGTGCTCTCCTAGATTAAGCATAATGTTGCCCCTTTCATAATCCTTATGTCAGCCTGGTCTTGATCTTACTTGGGGACTCAACACATCTTCCTCAGTCGCAACATTAGTCTTAGTTCCAGTCTCCATATGGTTGTTGTTGTGAGAAAGAGAAGAATCTGCTGAACTAACTGGTCCACTTTCAGGGGCATCACAACGCTCTGAATTCTCTTCTTTTTCTTCTTCTGAATTGGCAATCTCATCCTCAAATCCATCCCATGAGAAAGCTGCATTTTCACTGGTTGAGAACTCAGATTCCCATGTCCACCCTTTAGACTCGTCAAAGGCCACATCTTTGCTTACTATAATCTTTTTAGTGAGGGGATTATAGACTCTATATGCTCTTGATTAGGACATTCCTAGGAATATGCACTGAATACTCCTATCATCCATCTTCCGCCTTCTTTGCTCAGGAACATGAACATGACACACACAGCCAAAAACTCTGAAATGATCAACAGAAGGAGACACACAACTCCACAGTTCTTGTGGTGTCTTTTCTTTGTTGATTATTGTTGGACTTCTGTTCAAAATATAGGTCGACCAGGCAATTGCTTCACACCAGAATTTGTTGGGAACTTTAGTGTTAGCTAACATGCATCTCACCATATTCAAAAGAATCATATTCTTACTCTCGGCAACTCCATTTTGCTGAGGAGTTAGGGCTGCAGTAAGTTGTCTCCTTATCCCAACATTATCACAAAAAAGGATGAATTCTTTGGAGAGAAATTCCCCACCTCTATCTGTTCTGAGACATGCAAGCTCTGTGCTTGACTCCTTTTCAACAAAAGACTTAAAACTTTTGAACACTCCAAAAGCTTCATACTTGGTAGAAAAAAAATAGACCAATAACTTCATGCTATAATAATCAATTAAGGTAAATATGTACCTCTTATTGATGTGAGAAGGATAAGTAATAGGCCCACATAGGTCGGCATGAATGAGCTGAAGTTTGTTGGATGCCCGCCACATACTTTTCTTTGGAAAAGGCCTGCTATGCTGCTTTCCTGTGAGACATACAGTGCATATGCCTTGCTCACTTGCTCCCTTCAGCAATGGTAATCCCTTCACCATGTTAGACTTGTTCAGCTTTCTCAAACTCTAGTGGTTCAAATGTCCATATCTTCTGTGCCATAGATCTACATCCAAACTTTCTGAGCTAGATGTGTTGAGACACTGAGCTTCAGCTCCCTGGCTGAGTTGAGGAACAGCCTGAAGAACAAACATTCGATTGGACTTCATCTTGGATTCTGACAGGTGTAAAACGGTCGTTGTTCCTATCAAAGATAATCCAACTAAACAACCCACTAGTAAAGTGGTAAGTCGGAGTCGAATCCTAAGAGAGCCGCAACGATAGTCTATTTCTTTCATGTTACCTAGTAGTAACTAGGGGGTTTTGAATGTTGTAATCTAAGATAGCTATAATAAAACGGTAAATGTTGGATTTGTAAACTATTATGATGGAAAGCTCACTCTTTTAGCATCAGCGCATTATTCTTATGGAAAGTTGATCATTGAATTCTATTAATCTTATATTCTTAATTATCTAATCCAGTTGTCCTACTCTTTGTTCGTAATTAGCAACTAGTCCAAATAGTCCTAGAAACCCTTGTTGTAAGTAATAACCAAATAAATCCTAAGGTTCAAAAGCGCAATAGCATAAAGATCAAAGATAAGTAGGCCTATGCAATACCATTGGCAAATCACCGATACTCGACATAGGTTTATAATCTCTACAAAATAAGCACTCGCGAATAGTCTATGCTAATTCTGATTGCTACCTAAAAGACAAGACTTTTCAAATCGACTTACCAAGCCTAGTAATATGAATGAATAATAATCAACCTAGTTGTACACCTAGATCAAATCAAGATCAATCAATAGACAATAAAGCACAAGAGATCATAAAACAATGCTGAAATTATTATTAGAACATAAACATAAGAATTCTCACAAACATATCCTAGAATAATGGCTTCAACCTAAGAGTGAACTAGTAGGATCTTAGCCAGACATAGCCAATTGAAAGCAATACATAATTATGGATGAAACTAACCAGGAATGAAGGTGAAAGTGGCACAAAGGTGGAAGCTTTCTTCTTGGCTGCTAAATTTCTAAGGAAGAGTTGTGAAATTGAACAAAGGTCTTATCTAACCTAATATCTAAGGGTTTATATAGTTCCTAGTGAAACGGAAATAAAATAACTCAAAGAAATAATAAAATAGGGAAAAACAAATCAAATCTCGGACTTAAATCTTCAATTGGGCCGGTCCGTGTCCGTGGTCACGATCGAGACATGTGGGTCGCGATCGCGATCTGGCTCCAGTTATCAGAGTCGGTGGAAGTCTCGATCGCGACAGGATGGTCTCGGTCGAGACATGTCTACTGAGGCTAAGTCTCGATCGCGACATCAGGGTCTCGGTCGAGACATCTTCTCTGAAGCTGGCTCTCGGTCGTGACACCTCCATGGGTGTAGGCGTGGTATCCTTCTCTCTAGCTCCGTCCCAAATGCACTAAAAGTGAGTACAAACGGGATCTCCGTAATAAAACCACAAAATACCGCTTATGAGCATCCCGCAAATCCATAAATGAACACCATACCGGATTCCGGGAATACCACTCAATAAGCACCTAAACATCACTAATCCTAAGCTAATAGTCGCTAGTTAACACCATATAATAAGCTCCTATCAAACCTCCCCACACTTAAACCTTGCTCGTCCTCGAGTAAGCAAAATAAAACTCACTCCTCCTAAAAAGCACAAAGGTTTACAGTAAGTGTAGAGAAAGTTTGCTAGCGACTATACTTCAAACTCCAAGTGTATCGAGCACTAACCTAACTCCGATCTATCTTCTTATGTCTCCGAGATGTCCTACCCAAAACCCTCCTTATTTCTCCACTTCATATGTCACCACTCTAATACAATAATAAATCAAACCAAGTGGTGTGCGTTTAAGCACATGTGGAATTCCTAATCTCATCTAAGGGTAAGGGTACATAAATATGACATAATAAAGATAGAATCGAGTCTCCCACTCGCTTATACACTTCTTATTCCTCCTCTTCGAGTAATGTCCTAAGCCACTAGATAATATAATAAATCCACAAATCACAACCACCAATCCTAATTCAAAATTTTGCATAGTACAACCACAACAGTATGCATCAAACTCCAAGAAATAGAAATCTAATCCTAGAATCTAACACAACCGCCAATAATATGTAGCAAAACTAATGAACTAGTGGAATGGTAAGTATGCAAGGTGTGGATAACAATAAGCTCATAAATAAAGAGATAAAAGGCCAAAACTAACTCCTTATCCCTCCTTGGTGAATCCTAGAAACCCGAGACATCCTTCAACTCCCTTCTTATGTCTCTGATGCCAATAGATATGCAATCAATAAAATCAATCACAAAACAAAGTAAATCCGGCGCCATTTCGGGTTTTCACCAAAATTCTAAGTGGTAGGAATTTTTTCTTTTCTTTTCATTTTATTTTTTTTCAGACACCAACCTTTTCCTTTTTATTCAATTTTTACTTGCCTGGTTTTTATTCTTTTTAATTTTTTAATTTTTTAATTTTTTCTGTTTTTTTACCCCCCTTTTCAATCCATTCCTTTTTTACTCTCCATGGGTTTTTCCGATTTTTTTTATAAATAAAACGATGCAAGAGTTCAAGCAATATAAATCATGGTATAGACTCGGTCGAAAAACAACTAGAACAGTTCAGCATAGACTCTAAAAAACATAAAGAAAGTCAGCAGAATAGCAAGAGAAAACCAAAAACAGCACCAATAAATGCCCCGACTAGTCGACTCCTCTCCCCACACTTGAATCGCGCATTGTCCTCAATGAAGCAAAAGAGGACACCTAAAAAGGGAAGAGGTAGAAGAACCGAGCTATGCTGAATTTCTGTCTCGGTCGTGAGGATCGAAGGTGGTGTGGTTCTGACCGCGTCACGACCGTGACATAGTGTCACGATCGTGACACGAGTAAATGTGGTACGCGATCGATGTTTCGCCTCCTCCGCTGACCTCCTCGTGCTGGTTCCGCAATTTACCTAAGAAAGAAAATAAGAACAAAACAGAAAAATGGGATTAACGTTAGTAAAACCCCCTCGGGCTGCCTCCCGATCAGCGCCTTAGTTAACGTCGCGGCACGACGTAGTATGACTTAATCAACGTTTTTCAATCCCTTCCGGATCGCGTCATCTAACAACATTTTCTTGAACCACGGATGGAAAGGTTTGAACCTTAGACCATTCTCCTCATTGACCACCCATTTTTGCTTGGGCTTCTTTTGCTCCTTACTCTCCCCACACTTCGACTTGCTTTTGGGCTTTGTTTTTGTGTTTTTCGTAACCTGCACAACAACTTTAGCAGGTTTCTTTCCCTGTGTGGTTAGTGAGGTGGGGCTACTGCCCAAAACAACATGCGAGCCTAGTTTGGAAGGTTCGATAACATCTGTAATACAAAATACCGAGGCATCATCCAGGGATTTTGTCGTACTCTCATATATATTAAAATTGACCAAAGCCCATCTTTGTCTCAGTAGAGTCTTTCAGTGGCCGTCCAACTCGAGCGTAAGCGTCCCGGTATCTAGGTCTAGTTTTGTTTTAGCTGTCCTCATAAAGGGTCTACCTAGTAGGACAGGTACAGCCTGCGTATCATGAACATCATATAGTACATAAAAATCTACAGGAAATATAAGGTCCTCGACCATAACCAACACATCTTCGACCAACCCTTTCGGGTAAATCGTAGATCCGTCAGCTAACTGAAGCACGATCCCTGTCCTACTCATAGGTCCTAATTCTAACGATTTATACAACGAGTAAGGTAAAACAATAATAGATGCTCCTAGATCTAGCATGGCTTTATCGATTTTTGTTTTCCCTATAGTGTACAGGATACTCACAATCACTGGGTCTGCGCGCTTGGCAGCTATCTTCCATTGGATGGCCGCCGAAACTCTTTCGTTGACTTGGACTTTCTGCCTTCCTTGTAACTTCTCACTTCTCTTCTTAGTGCAGAGTTCTTTCAAATGTTTAGCGTAGAGAGTGACATTCTTGACGAGTTCGAGCGATATTCACTTTACACTTGCTAAGCGTTTTGAAAATCTCCTTGTAGTCGCGGATATCAGCATTTAGTAGCGGTCGAGATGTACGGTCGCGGTCGAGATTGGATGAACTTGAGCCAAGTCGCGGTCGAGATGTTGTGTCGCGGTCGAGATCCTTGTCGATCAAATTTTTGGAACTTCGGGTACCGTCATCTCGGTCGAGACATACATGTCGCGATCACGACAACTCTACTGGGGCCAAGTCTTGGTCAAGACATCAGCTCAGGAACCATTTCCAGCATCTCCTCCTCTACCTTTTCATCGAGTGACTGTCCACCTCATATCATGATGACACTTACGTTCTCCCTCGGAGCTGCGACAGTCTGCGATGGTAGCTTTCCCGAATTCTGCTGTTGCAAGTTGTTCACCGCCTCCGCTATTTGTGCAGCCTGTTTCTCTAGGCTGTGTATGCTGGACTCGGTTGTTTGAATATGGGCGGTGAAGTGTTTGATCAAGGACTCGAGCATTTCCTTCATGGAGGGTTCGTCGGATTTCGGTTGATATGGAGCGTGGTACTATTGTTGTATGGATATTGTCTATTATGCGCCCCAACTGAGTCGCCCCATCTGAAACCAGGATGATCGTTACCTCTCGGATTGTAGTTGTTATTCTCTCGCTGATTGTAGCTGTTGTTGTTCTCATACCGAGGTCTAGGAGGTCCGAAACCTCCTACAGCATGTACTTTAGCGATAGTTTGGTCCTGGAGTTGCGGGCACATGTCGGTGGGATGGCTCTCGTCCGCACAAATTCCGCATAGTCTCGCAGGTTTCTGATTTCCGATGGCGATGTTTTTTATCATACTTTTTAGTTCAGCTATCTCACTCTTCCATCCAGGCTCTCCGGAATCCACACCGTTTACTACTTTCCTCGTGTACGTCCTTCCAAAACTTCTTGTTCCCTCAGCAATCTCATTTAATCGGGCTCTAGCTTCGGCGGGAGTCAAATTCAGCACACTCCCATTACACGCAGCGTCTACTAGCCTCCTTTCATTATCAAGTAACCCACTGTAAACGTGGGTCACCAAATCTTTCTCCTCAAACCCATGGAATGGGCAGCTAGCAAATAATCTTGCAAATCTTTCTACGTAGTCATACAGCGTCTCAGCGTCCTGCTGTTCCACCATTACAATAGCTCTTTTCAACGCAACCAACCGCCTTCTTGGACGGGAAATACTTACTCAGGAAACCTTTGTGAAGTTTCTCCCAAGTGTCGATACTTCTGGTGGGTAGTAAATAGTACTATTGACGTGCGCTGTCTTTCAGCGTAAGACCGAAAGCTCTCATCTTAATTTTCTCATCGGTGACGTTACTTGGCTTACTATAGCTCCAGATGTCGTGGAACTCACTAAGGTGCATAATTGGGTCTTCCCCAACCAGGCCATGAAACTTTGGTAGCAAATTGATGAATCCAGTCTTTAGTTCGAACGTGACGCCGGCATTCAGGGCAGGCAGTGTCACTCCTAGATGTTGTTGCGTCAGATATGGGTCTGTAAGCTCTCGCAACATTCTGGCAGTCATCAATTCGATCACTAAATTTTGTAGAGATTCTCGCATATTGCATAGATGCGTCCGCTCTATCTCTGGAATGAAATCAAGCAAATCTGAATTAGTGGCGCGAGTGTGGACCATAAGATAGGTCCACACCAAGATAACACAAAAAGAAACAAGCTATAACAGTTGGCTCCCCGGCAACGGTGCCAAAATTTGACAGGCGTAAAACGGTCGTTGTTCCTATCAAATATAATCCAACTAAACAATCTACTAGTAAAGTGGTAAGTCAGAGTCGAATCTCAAGAGAGCCACAACGATAGTCTATTTCTTTCATGTTACCTAGTAGTAACTAGGGGGTTTTGAATGTTGTAATCTAAGCTAGCTATAATAAAACGGTAAATGTTGGATTTGTAAACTATTATGATGGAAAGCTCACTCTTTTAGCATCAGCGCATTATTCTTATGGAAAGTTGATCATTTAATTCTATTAATCCTATATTCTTAATTATCTAATCCATTTGTCCTACTCTTTGTTCGTAATTAGCAACTAGTCCAAATAGTCCTAGAAACCCTTGTTGTAAGCAATAACCAAAGAAATCCTAAGGTTCAAAAGCGCAACAGCATAAAGATCAAAGATAAGTAGGCCTATGCAATACCATTGGCAAATCACCGATACTCGACATAGGTTTATAATCTCTACAAAATAAGCACTCGCAAATAGTTTATGCTAATTCTGATTGCTACCTAAAAGACAAGACTTTTCAAATCGAATTATCAAGCCTAGCAATATGAATGAATAATAATCAACCTAGATGTACACCTAGATCAAATCAAGATCAATCAATAGACAATAAAGCACAAGATATCATAAAACAATGCTGAAATTATTATTAGAACATAAACATAAGAATTCTCACAAACATATCCTAGAATAATGGCTTCAACCTAAGAGTGAACTAGTAGGATCTTAGCCAGACATAGCCAACTGAAAGCAATACATAATTATGGATGAAACTAACCAGGAATGAAGGTGAAAGTGGCACAAAGGTGGAAGCTTTCTTCTTGGCTGCTGAATTTCTAAGGATGAGTTGTGAAATTGAACAAAGGTCTTATCTAACCTAATATCTAAGGGTTTATATAGTTCCTAGTTAAAGGGAAATAAAATAACTCAAAAAAAATAATAAAATAGGGAAAAACAAATCAAATCTCGGACTTAAATCTTCAATTAGGCCGGTCCGTGTCCGTGGTCGCGATCGAGACATGTGGGTCACGATCGCGATCTGGCTCCAGTTCTCAGAGTCGGTGGAATTCTCGATCGCGACAGGATGGTCTCGGTCGAGACATGTCTACTGAGGCTAAGTCTCGATCGCGACATCAGGGTCTCGGTCGAGACATCTTCTCCGAAGTTGGCTCTCGGTCGTGACACCTCCTCTCAATCGTGAAGCCTTCTCTCAAACTGGTCTTCGGTCTTCTACAAGCTTCGAGGAAGCTCGGCTTCGCCTCTAGGCTTCTCCATGGGTGTATGCGTGGTATCCTTCTCTCTAGCTCCGTCCCAAATGCACTAAAAGTGAGTACAAACGGGATCTCCGTAATAAAACCACAAAATACCGCTTATGAGCATCCCGCAAATCCATATGAACACCATACCGGATTCCGGGAATACCACTCAATAAGCACCTAAACACCACTAATCCTAAGCTAGTAGTCTCTAGTTAACACCATACAATAAGTTCCTATCAGATTCAAACCGAAAACCCTTCTCATCATGAAAGATTCTGCAAACACCATTCTTGAATAGAAAGGCCAGGTTTTTCTCTTGCATCTGACCTATGCTCAGGAGATTATTAGACAATCCAGGAGCATAGAAGACTTCTTGTATTGCCAAGGAGATTCCGTTGATCTTCATTCGAATACTTCCTTTTCCTTGAACTTTCAGCCTCATGTTATTTCCTAGCTTGACAGTGCAGGTGTAGGAGCTATCAAGACTAGAAAACCACTTCTTTTCCCCACTCATGTGATTGTTGCAACCAGAATCAAGGAACCACCAGTCTTCATTCACAACGGACTTTTGCTCGGCCATCATTCCATAAACTTCGTCAGCCTCATCTTGATCAACAAGTGTCATGAGCAACATTTCTTCATGCTCTTCACTCTGACCATTAGCATAGTATGCTTGATTTGTCCATTTTGGACACTCGTTCTTGAAGTGTCCCAACTTGTGACACTTGAAGCATTTCACTATCTCCTTAGACCAAGGTCTACCCCGACCTCGACCCCTTCCAGAAGGAGACCCGCGTCCACGTCCTCTTCCATTACTGGCATCAAATCCCACCTTGAGCACTTGATCCTCAACTACTGACTTCTTGATGAATTTATGTTCATGGACAAGAAGTGAACTTTGAAGTTGATCTACGGACAGAGCATCAATGTCCTTAGATTCTTCGATCGAGCAAACAATATAGTTGAATCTCTTGGTAAGTGTTCTCAAGATTTTCTCTACTATCTTGACATCAGTAATTTCCTCTGCACAGTTACGCATAGCATTGGAAACAACCATGACTCTCCCAAAGTAGTCATTCACGTTTTCTCCTTCTTTCATTTCTAGCACTTCAAATTCCCTTCTGAGAGCCTGCAACTGAGCTCTCTTTACCCTTGCACTGCCTTGGAACTTGTTCTTCATGGAATCCCACAATTCCTTGGACGTCTTCTTCTGAGTGATGGTCTTCAGGATTGTTTTGTCAATGCTACTGAACAGATAGTTCATAGCTTTGAAATCCTTGAGCTTCATTTCTTCTAAGGCCTTTAGTTCTTCTGCGTCATCTTTTCTCCTTCAGCTGGAACTTTGAGCCCAGAGTTTACTACAATCCAATACTCCTTGGATCGCAGCAAATTTTCCATAAGAAGGCTCCAATGATTAATCCCCATCGAATGTAGGGATACATGCTTTGGCAAAGCTTGATTCTTCCATTGAAACTTTCACTCACCAATCTGAGATTTCTCACACACCTCTCGCGTGTTTTTCCTGCCCAGAGATCCTTGAACACACAAATGATCAGATGTTTTGCACTGGCTTTGATACCACTATGTTGGATTAACAGAGATGGTGACTGCAAAATGTGATATTCTCATTGACAAAGTTCAAAGGCTTAAATAAGAAAAGTACATAATCAAATAACAACCAGCTATAGCCTACTATAACTCTGGAAAATTGACTGAATCAGAACAACAAATTAGGAGTCAAATAACGCCTCCCTTATTCTAGCTAACAACTAATAAACAATAAATATTACCAACTAATTTATTCTAACATAAATGGCTTTGCCTAACTGAATGGTGGATGACTCCCTTTCAGGTAGTCTACGGGTTTCTGCCACCATAGTTAGCTATACCTAGAGGGAAAAGTCACGACAACAACCGTCGACAGTTGGCTTATTGAGAGAGATGTGATGATTGATAACTACATATGCCATCTCCTCGCTGCGCAATCCCATATGAACAGGTAGCAGATAGTAAGTGCAGGGTGAAGGAATTGTGTCCTTTAATCAAAGGTGCAATTACTAAATATGAAATAGGATATTTAATGAAGATTTATAATCCGATTATTTTAGGTAGTCATGGTGCTTTGCTAGAAGCCAACTATGATTTATGGATTTTATGTTATAAAATTCATTGCTATTATAATTGGGTCCTACGAGGTCACACCATAAGAGTATATGGACTGGATCAATATTTGGGAGATTATATAAAGTATATAATATAAAGTTATATAAGATATAACTTAGAGCTTATTAATGATAAAGAGTTATTATTAATATAAGTATAAATTTATATGTAAATCTATATAGATATATTTAATTAGAAGATCAAATATATCTATTGGTGGATTATATATATGGTTGATCTTTCTTTGAGAAAGATATCAGTTCATTATTTTCTACAAACCAAAAGCTCTAAAAGGTTCTCTCTAAAAGACTAGCCTTTGATTCTCCGTTCTAGCAATCGGATAAGAAGGCGATCCAGATCTTTCTACTCGGGGTGGACTAACTAGAGGAGCTTCATTTGCGGCTCTCGATCTTCTCGTTCATCCGAAAATTCACGCATCAAGAGGTATTGTTTCTTCTATACTTTAATCCAATTGATTTATGCTAGATCCTTCGTTTAGATGTTAGGAAATAGTTTCCTGCAATTCCGCTTATTCGCATCTAAATCCCTACAGTGGTATCATGAGCCTCTTGCATAAATTGATTGGTTCAAAATTTTGATGTATGTTGATGATTATTTCAATTTCAAAATTAAAGATCTGAATTTTAATTAATTTGTCTAAGGATTTTATTCTACTTATTTTAATTTCAATATGAATCAAAGGAGCTTGGTTTTAAAGGCTTATATCCGTAAGTGTTACGGGATTTGCTTTTCAAATAATTTTAAAAAAAAATCGCAAGCTTTTGGTAATTGTGTCTGAGAACAATCGAATTTGGATTCGGCGGCTCCGACTGCAGTATTTGCACCAAAGCTGCATCTGGGCAATCGGTTCGTCTTGAATGGGCGGGCTGTGGACCGGTTGTTGCGAACCACCCCATGGTCTTGCTTCGCCGGAGTTGAGCACAGAGGCCATCTGGCGACCACACCACCGAATCTGGGCAGAACAACCCTAGAGATCGGAGATCTGGGCATGGTCGAGGTGGGCGAGGCACATACCAGCTGCAATGGTTGCACATAGGCCGGATCTGGGGACGTCACCACGGAGGACACACCACCAGAACCATACGTCGGCGACGACACCAGGTATGGGTGGAATCATTCCGGCGAGTCCTCACTTAGGGCTAGACGAGACAAATCTGGTCGAACTGGCCATGGCGCAGACCAAGAAGTCCTTCAGATCGGTGATGGTAACTGCGAGAATTGTGTCTGGGCGGGCGGTGAAGTGCGGCTGCGGGAATTTGAGTCCGGCGGCGGCTGCAACGAAGAACGAAGAAGACAACCTCTGTTCTGAGCCTGTTCACACCTTTTATTTTATTTATATATATATTTTTATATTTCTTGCATATTGCTCTTGAAATATAATTTAAAATTTAGATTTTTATAGATATTATTTATCCAGTAAATCAGATTTAATTTGATAAATAAACATTTAATTAGTTATAAGATATAGAGATATCTTATTTGATTAATTTTGAATTAATATAATTAAATTTTATCTAAGAATATTAGATTCTATCTTTGGCAAATTAATAATTAATATTAGATATTAATTTTATTCAGATCTTTATTGAATTGAAATAATGAGAAATCGTTTCTAATTTTAAATAGTTAATATGATTAATTATTTATGCTTTTTATTTGGATAAAGAGCATCTCCCATTTATATAATATAATATATGTTATAATTGCATGCTTGTTTTATATCATGATATTATTGCATGCGGTGACTAGTATGGCCCAAATTAGGATAGATAAATACGATCTGCGTATCATTATGTTTTTCTTGTACACGATCTGCGTATCGTTATGTATTTTTTGTAATTTAAATTTATGCAAGAGTATTTTATTTCAAAATTTATGTAATACAAGAAGACGAAGATCCTATGAGGCTTGAAGGATGGTGATCCAAGATATCAAGGCTTTCGAAGATTAGATCTTTTAGAGGCCATACTAGGAACCAACTTCTATTATTGCATTGTGTGAATGTCTTATAATCTCTTGCTTTGCATGTTTGTTTGTCTGTTTATGTCATTTTGTTCACTTATAGATAGACAATCATTGCATGCTTAATCCCTTAAAAGAATATTGAGATTGCCTTTCCATGTCATAACCACAAGGCCTTTGGGATTCGTTGGATAGTTTTTGCCTTAGCAAGGTGTCCTTCTTTGACCATTTGGCTAGTGCGGGTATGTCTAATAGGGGCATGCTGCCTTGATGTGGTTTGACTCAACAAGAGACCAAAAGACTCAGTTTTGGATCTTGAGGCATAGGATGCGTTTAACATTAGATGTGGCCATCAACCAAGAATTATAAGGAGTTATAATTAGTAAAAAGTTACTTACCTTGCTTACATGAGACTTGGGGAAGTGCCTTAGTACGCTCGAGTTTCATCTAAAATAGGATCTTGGAATCATTTTACTCACAAGGGACAAATTAAATTGAGTAGAATGTGCAATAACTTAGTTTTATAACCTTTTATGATTTTAAGTTCTTGCATTTCAAGCATAATTTATCTGCATGTTTTTTTTTTCAATTTCTATTTTGTAGTCACTATGTCCAGCGAAAACCTCAAATTCACACTACGCTCAATAGTTGAGAAAAACAGGCTGAACGACGCCAATTTCCTCGATTGGGAAAGGCAACTGAGAATTGTTCTCAGGTCTGAGCAACAAGAGGATGTCTTAAGCAAACCCATTCCTGAATTGTCTGACACCTCACCTGATGAGGAAAAGGCCAATTACAAGAACATTTGCGAAAGGTCAAGAGGTGTAACTTGCCTCATGCTTGCAGCTATGGAGCCTGGCTTCAACAGAGGTTTGAAGATCAGGATGCATACACGATAATGAAAAATCTTAGAGATCTTTTCAAAGAGCAAGCAAGGATTGAGAGGTATGAGACCCTCAAATCCATATACGTTATTGAAATCTTATCAACTAGCTCCAATATTTGGGTATTAGATACCGGTTGTGGTTCTCACATTATTTCGAATGTGCATGGACTGCGAAATAGGAGACGGTTGCAGAGAGGAGAGATAGATTTCCGTGTTGGAAATGGAGCAGCAGTTGCTGCAATTGAAACCGGAGATTATAGTCTGCCTCTACCTTCTGGATTAGTTTTAGAACTTAATAATTGTTATTTTGTTCCTTCAATTTCTAGAAATTTGATTTCATTTTCAGCTTTGCGCCATGAGGGCTATGAACTTATTATTGTTGGTAATGGTTTTGACATTTACAAGAATGATACTTTCTACGCTCATGCCAGTGAGAATAGTACTGGACTATACATATTAGAGCTCAAATATGAAGTATATAACGTTGTTACAAAAAGGCAATAGTCGAATAATATAAGTGAAGCCAACCTATGGCATTGTCGCTTGGGCCACATTAGCATCAAACGCATGAAAGAACTCCAACGTGTTGGTCGTCTGAAATCATTTAATTTTGAATCTTTTGAAACATGTGAATCATGCCTAATGGGGAAGATGACAAGGTCACCTTTCACTGGTACAAGTGAAAGAACTACTGAGCTATTGGCTCTCATACATACTGATGTTTGTGGACCTATGAGCACAGAAGCTAGGAGAGGCTATCGATACTTCATTACATTTACTGATGACTTTAGTAGATATGGGTATATCTATCTAATGAAACATAAATCTGAATCTTTTGAAAAGTTCAAAGAATTTCAAAATGAAGTTGAAACACAAACTGGCAAGAAGATAAAGAAACTTCGATCAGATCGAGGGGGTGAATATCTGAGCCAAGAATTCGACCATCATTTGAGGAGTTATGGCATAATAACACAACTCACTCCACCAGGTACACCACAACTGAATGGTGTGTCTGAAAGGAGAAACAGGACATTGTTAGACATGGTCCGATCCATGATGAGTTTTGCTGATCTTCCGACATCCTTCTGGGGTTATGCCCTCACTAGTGCTGCGTTCACACTAAACATGACTCTGTCACGATCAGTTGACAAGACACCACATGATATATGGTTTGGGAAGCCTCCCAGCTTGTCATTTCTGAAAGTCTGGGGATGCGAGACTTATGTAAAGCGTTTACTATCTGATAAGCTCGCACCTAAATCAGACAAATGCTTTTTTATAGGTTACCCCAAGGAAACGAGGGGTCATTATTTCTACAATCCCATTGAGAACAAAGTGTTTGTTACTCGGGATGGTGCCTTTTTGGAAAAGGATTTCTTTTCCAAGAAGTCAAGTGGGAGAAATGTCCAGCTTGATGAGATTCAAGCTGAGCAACAAACTCTACAGCAAGAGAACATAGAAGATGTCATAGAGGAACTTGATTTTGGAATATTACCTTCTGAAGGTGAAACTATCCAAAATCAAGATGTAATTCCTCAAGCAGATGAAGCAACTGAGGTACCACATTCTGATGTGGTCAATCCTCCTGCTGAAGTCTCTCCAGCTGTAGGACCACTTTGGAGATCAGACAGGCTAAGGAGGCGACCTAGACGACATGAGGATTTCGTCCCGACTGCTAACATTGATATTCTATTTTTAGAGAATGATGAGCCTGCTACCTATAAACAAGCTATGGCGGACACCAGCTCCGAAAAATGGCTTGCAGACATGAAATCCGAAATGGACTCCATGTCTGAAAATCAAGTATGGGACTTGATAGATTTGCCTGATGGGGTGAAACCCATTGGATGCAAATGGGTCTTTAAGATTAAGACAGACAAGGATGGAAATGTTTCTGTTTATAAGGCGAGATTAGTTGCCAAAGGATTTAGACAAGTTCATGGTATTGACTATGATAAAACATTCTCACCGGTCGTAATGATCAGGTCCATTAGGATAATCCTAGCTATTGCCGCTTATTATGACTATGAGATATGGCAAATGGATGTCAAAACCGCTTTTCTAAATGAAAATTTAGAAGAGAATGTATACATGATGCAACCAGAAGGTTTTGAGGATCCTAAGAATCCTAGGAAAGTATGCAAGCTTAAGAAGTCTATCTATGGGCTTAAGCAAGCATCTAGGAGTTGGAACCTTCTTTTTGATGAAGTAGTCAAAAAGTTTGATTTCATCAGATGCGAAGAAGAGCCTTGTGTTTACAAGAAGTTTAGTGGGAGCAAAGTGGTCTTCCTTGTTCTATATGTGGATGACATATTACTCATTAGAAATGACATTCCTATGCTAGAGACAGTTAAGGAATGGCTTAAGAAGAATTTTTCAATGAAAGATCTAGGAGACGCAGAGTACATATTAGGCATAAAGATCTATAAAGATAGATCTAGGAGACTTATTGGTCTAAGTCAAGGAACTTATATAGATAAAATCCTTGCTAGATTCAATATGATGAATTCCAAGAAAGGATTTCTTCCTATGCAACATGGCTTACATCTCAGCAAAAGCCAGTGTCCTAAAACACTTGGTGAAACTGAGAGAATGAGTAAGATTCCTTATGCTTCAGCCATAGGATCTATCATGTATGCTATGACATGTACTCGCCCAGATGTTGCGCACGCTTTGAGTATGTGCAGCAGATACCAATCAAACCCTGGAGAGGCACATTGGTGTGCGGCCAAGAACATTCTAAAGTAATTAAGAAGGACTAAGGATGACGTTTTGGTGTATGGAGGTGATGACGAGTTAATTGTCAAGGGCTATACTGATGCAAGTTTCTAGACAGACAGAGATGATTTTGAATCTCAGTCAGGGTACGTCTTCATTTTGAATGGAGGAGCCGTCAGCTGGAAAAGCTCAAAGCAAGGGACAATAGCAGATTCTACAACGGAAGCAAAGTACATTGCTGCTAGTGAAGCAGCTAAGGAGGCTGTCTGGATTAGACATTTTATAGCTGAGCTTGGTGACATTTCTAGCATTTCTAGAGCTATTGACGTCTATTGTGATAACAATGGCGCCATTGCTCAAGCCAAGGAACCTAGCTCTAGTTCTAGATCCAGACATGTCCTACGGAAGTATCACATGATCAGACACTATGTTGATAGAGGTGATGTGAGGATGTGCAAAGTGCACACAGATGACAACATTGCAGATCCATTAACCAAGCCCATGCCTAGACCCAAGCATGAGAGTCACACTCGGGCCAAAGGGCTCAAACACATTGGAGAATTGTTTTGAAATATTTGTTTTTGATAAAACTTGTTTATCGTTATTACAAACACTTATGCTTGATTCATATAGTGAATCTAGCATAAATCAATTGGATTATGAATCACCACCCTTAAAGCTCCTCAAAAAGGCCCCGGATTGTCATAATTTTAAGAGTTTCGGGTGTTTGTGCTTTCCATGGCTCAAACCGTACACTAACCATAAGCTATCACCGAGGTCTATTGCTTGTGTTTTTGTAGGTTATGCGGCAGACCAACAAGCCTACCATTGTCTCGATCCACTAACGGGGCGGGTCTATGTGTCAAGACATGTGAAGTTCAATGAAACTGAATTTCCTTATCACACGCTTAAATCTATGCAGAATGTAGAAGTTCCGTCTTAGAGAACCGGTAGCTGAAACTTGGGATATCTGCTCCTCAACTTATACAAGCTCAGGCCCACAATGATCAGCCCAATTCTTTTCCAACCCAAACAACAATCTCACGAGCCCCTACTGCAACAACTCCCACCACAACTACTACTTCCCCCTCTCCTGAAATGACAAGCCACTCCAATGCTATTAATGGGCCTCTCCAACAGCAAAGCCCAACACCAACTCCACCCACCATTATAACCCAAGCTTCCGATCAGCCTACACATACACCCGCACCACGACAAATTGGCCCAACAACTTCTTCTGGAGTTGTAACCCGCTCCAAAAATAATATACACAAACCAGTGCATAAACTAAACCTCACAACATCTACTGTCGCTACTGTTTTGGAGCCGCGCACGGTCAAGCAGGCCCGCATTGACCCAGATTGGAGGAAAGCCATGGAAGAAGAGTTCACGGCACTTCAGCACAATGGCACATGGGACCTAGTTCCGGCTTCGGCAACGCAGAATGTGGTGGGGAACAAGTGGGTATTCCGTGTCAAGCACAAGTCTAATGGTACAATTGAGCGCTACAAAGCGTGATTGGTAGCTAAAGGTTTCCATCAACGGCCTGGTCGAGACTATCATGAAACGTTTAGTCCAGTCGTCAAACGGGTCACGGTTCGGGTGGTACTCACATTAGCCATCTCCAAAGGGTGGCGCTTACGGCAACTAGATCTAAACAATGCTTTCTTGCAAGGTTCATTGACGGAGGAAGTGTTCATGAGTCAACCTGCGGGATTTGTTGACAAAAGCCGGCCGACCCATGTTTGACGCCTCAAGAAGGTGTTATGTGGGCTCAAGCAAGCACCGAGAGCGTGGTACACGGAACTGCGCACATACCTACAATCAATTGGCTTCATCAACTCTGTCGCTGATACATCATTGTTTGTATATAATCAAGGCGGGCATACCATGTACTTACTTGTGTACGTGGACGACATAATCGTCACCGGCGGCTCAACTACAGTGGTAAATGCTCTCATTATAAATCTTGCTAATAGATTTTCTCTAAAGGATCTGAGAGAGCTTGCTTATTTCTTAGGAGTAGAAGTGCTACCAAGCTCTGATGGTGTTTTTCTAACTCAAAAGAAATACATCTTGGATCTCCTCACCAAGGCTGGAATAAGTGAAGCAAGCCCAGCGTCCACACCTCTATCAGCTTCAGTAACGTTGACAAAGAGCCAAGGAACTCCACTTCCAGAAGCAACAGACTATAGAGCATTAGTTGGAAGCCTACAATACTTGAATTTGACGCGGCCAGACGTTGCGTTCGCCACAAACCGCTTGAGCCAGTTCATGCAAGTACCAACCGATGTGCATTGGACAGCCTTGAAGCGTCTCCTACGCTATTTAGCGGGTACGGCTGACCATGGTATTCATATATCCGCAACAACTCCACTGACTTTCCATGGGTATTCCGACGCGGATCACGCTGGTGACAAAGATAGCTACGTATCAACCACTTGTTACATGTTATTTATGGGAGCCACGTCTATATCATGGAGTTCTAGGAAGCAAAGGTCCATTGTGCGCTCGTCTACGGAGGCTGAGTACAAGGCTATAGCAGATACCGCAGCAGAACTCATTTGGGTCCGGTCATTGTTTGAAGAACTTCATCACAAGGTGTCATCGCAGCCGGTGATATATTGCGACAACCTAGGGGCCATAAGCCTAAGCTCAAATCCGGTGTTCCATTCGAGAATGAAGCATATCGCTCTCGCATACCACTTTGTTCGTGAGCAAGTTCAAAAGGGTGCTTTCCGAGTCTCATACATATCAACTGACGACCAGTTGGCGGACATATTGACCAAGCCTATGCATCGGCCGCGGTTCGACTACTTAGCAGCCAAGTTGCAACTATCCTTCGGACAGTTTGACTTGAGGGGCGGTGTTAGTAAATAAATAGAATTAAGTAATTCTTTTCAATTCAATTTACTTAATCTTATCCGTGTGATAGATTATAGGAGTAGTTAGTTTATCTTCCTTATTTGTAGCACCAGATTAGCTACTCTGCTGTGTTAATTCTCAGTATATGTACTCCTCCCTGATTCATCAATTATTATCGATTCTTTTATCATCTTATACCCGCAACTCTTCTCCGCAGCCTTTTGGGTAGTTTACATAGTGTGAAAATTAGGGCCCATGAATTTAGAAGCCCAACTCGTAAAACTAATAGTACTATTATATACAACGAAAGGCTCATCTATAACTCTCTTAAACATAATGGCCTGTGGTAAGGTCCGTTACAATACAACCACAACATGAGCCTTCATTCCTGATTTAAGAGAGTGTTACTTTGCTACATTCAACCTCAACCCAAGCTTTCATTCCTGATTTCTCATTAGTATACTTTCCTCTTTTTAAGGGCATTACATTTAATCTACCTCTTCCTAGTATATTTTCCATTTTTGTTTTTTTTATAATTATGAATTTTGAAGGGCCCAAAATTATAATTTGGATTAGGGCCTAACAAATTTTAGGACTGGCCTCATGAACCCTACTGACTTGATTTGTCTTGAAACATATAGCGGAAGTCATTTCTTTATAGAACTCTGGCTTATCACTGATGAGATTATACAACTCTTACAACTATACTTTTGTCGACCTCTCAATAGATAACTGAGATCCAGCTACCTTGGGATGCTATTTGCAGCCAAATACAAATTATCCTATTTCGGAAAACATGTAAGATTTTGGTTAATGTTATTCCGAATATATGTTAATTGTAGGTGCTAGTTTGTTCATGCACCAAAAGAAACAAGAAAGAAATGACAGTCGAATTATTACGTGTAATGTTTTTTCCCTAGTGACAAATCTTTTACATTGAGTTGAACGATTCAAATTTGTCGATAAATATAATAAGATATAACAAAATAGTGCGCAGGCCTTAACTGCATTTCGTACTTATGACTTATGAGTTATGATTATCAAGTGCACAATCACATGTCATTTTATACTAATATCTATATATGATTCACAAGTCACAACTATCTCATATTGACGAAAGTCATTTGCCATCTCTTAATGACATTCTTCTTTTTCTAATGTATTGTCATTATAAAACTTGCATCAAGTACTATAACTTATAAACAAAATAATATTGTAAGAAACTAAAATAACTATACAAAAAACTAGAAAGTTATAAGTTTGAGAAGAATAAAATACGACATATTAATATATCACCAATGCTAGAGGGTTAATTTGGTGAAAACTAATTTTCTGTGAGTATTGTGATCATTAAGATAGTGCACTAGTGTATTACTGGATAGTGCACCAGTGACTACTAGAAAGTGCATCAGCACATTACAGAGAAGTACACCCTAGCTAGTGTATTGAGTAGAGCACCAGTGCACTATTTGGGAGTGCACCTGTGCAATAACAAAGTGCACAATTATGCATTAAGCAGTGCACTTGATAGTATGCTGGAGAGTGCACCAATATACTGAAAAGTGCACTACAAAGGGTCTTTAAATGCTTTTTGATCAAAACGAATCAACAGTTATGATGAGTACGCAAAATAAACCCGCAACTGAAACATCTTCATCAACGCCCAAATGCAACAATTCTTGTACACACATTAATTAAATGAGCTTCATGGCTAGCAAATAATTTAAATTTTAAAACAAGTATATAAAAAAATAACACAAACACGTAAGAAACAAACTATATAAAAACATTACATATTATATGGTTCACTGCAATATTGAATAAATAAATATGATGTATATAAGATTTTGTGTCTAATTTGTACTCCATCAAATCATAAATGGTATAGGGTTCAAATCTGAAATAAATAAACAAGTTTTTGTAGTAACTCATGCCCATTTTTCTAGTTTCTATATATCCTTGTATTTTTTGGATTGCAGTCCAATTCGCTTAGCTTCTGATTTCTTCATGATCCTCAGCCTCTTGCACGATTCCAAAAACATCCTGCATATTTGCTTTAATTTTATTAAATATGAAGAAACAGTAAATGAGCATATATATATGGTAAAAGAAAACAAAAGTATAAAGAAGAAGTTTATTTTACAGAACTTTTGAGCTAGAAGCATAACTATATTTATACGTATATATTTAACGGTTTTCCTAGTAAATGAATCAAGAGTTCCAAATTTAATCAATTAGTATTCTTTAAAATGGAATGTTTCATTCTATAATAAGGATCTCGATTTATCTAACTTAGGGTGTGTTTGGCAAATGTATTGATAAAGAACTTTATTATTTATAAAGAAGTCTTTATTTAAAAACATGTTTGACTAAAAGAGTATTTTTTATGAAAGTACGTGTAATTTTTAAAAAGTTAAGAGTGGAGAAGAAAATATATAAACTAATTTAATACACGTTTACCAAAACTTAAAAAAATACTCATTTATGAAAAAGTTATTATAAATAAAAAGTAGTACATCACAAATAAATCCTTAAGTCTTAAAAGTGCATATTAAAGCCTAACTCTTTCATAGAATTATGATTTTGGCTAATCATTTTAGAGAATTCTTTTTGTTTTCGGATTTATCGCTTCAACTTTAAAGTTTAACTACCTATATAAAAAGTCTTAACCTAGGTTAGAGAGACCAATACAGACTTCTAAAAAAGGTTTTTAAGATATAGTAGGTTTTTTTGACACACCATAAAGATGGGCCTCTTCTACCATAACATGGTCCACACAAATTAATAATAATGGAGCGGGATTAATAACAGGCCCATTATCAAAATATGCACACCTTTGCTGAAAAACTTATGTCGTGTATCAAGTTGGGTGAGAGAATGCACTAATAACATGTTTAGTAGTGATATATCAGGTTTGTTTACAAAATATCGTTCACACCTATATATGTTTGATATAATTTATGGAATATGTTTCCGGTGCGCACTAATTTTTCGAGTGGATTTCTCATAACTGATGCACTTTTAAGCATATTTTTAGTACACTCTCCAGTATATTATCAAGTGCACTACTCAATGTATTATTCATGTACTTTTAAGTGTACTACTGGTGCACTCCTCAGTTCATTACTGGTGCACTCCTCAGCAGTGCACTGATACACTCCTTATTATATTAGGATGCACTTCTCAGTAATGCACTTGTGCACTCTTTAATAGTGTACTGGTGCACTCCTAAGTTTTGAGAGCACTACCAAGTACACTACTGGTAAGTACACTACTGGTGTAGTCGCGAATGCACTACCAAGTGCACTCCATAGTAGTGCACTAGTGCACTTTCTAGTAATTCACTGGTGCACTATTCAGTAATACGTTGATGCACTATCATAGTCCGCACAAAAAATTAATCCGCATCCGATTAACCCTCATAGTTTATATATTAATATCGAATTAATATATATTATTTAATATAAGATAAATATATCATATATGAATATTAAATTGATGTTAGAGTGTATTATCTCTATATTCATACACATGATATCTCATACTCATAAGTCATATCTGATAACACATATCCATTTTTATTTAACAAAATAAACTCTAAATATAATTAATAACTCTCTAACAAAAAAACTCTAAATCAATAAATAACCAAAAGAAGTTTCGAATTTACCGTCTTAACCTTATAAAATTCAATTTAGTAATATATGTCGAAACTGTATTTGAATACTTGTTTGCTAACTCGACTAGGGTTTAAAATGGGTTGTGTGGCTGGGTGAAATTAATACTTCAATCATCCACCAATCAATGTTTTTCATCATTCAACCCACCCACCACCCGTTTAAAGTATCACCCATCATCCGTCCACCCGTCATCCACGGGTGAAACGGTTGCATCCATTTATCCACTAATTATATTTTTATCAACTATATATACATAATTTAAAATTATTCAAAAATTCACAATCCAAAAACGAACACGACAATTCGTATTCTTAAGACTTAAAAACATTACATGATGTCGAAAACGTAAACAATATTACATAAACAAGGACTAAAAATTAGACAACTGTTCCATCATGTTGTCTTCTTCCTTGAAACTTGGCTCACACTTCATACAAAGAACATAAAATACTAGTTCTGGATTTTATATTTTAAAAGATTTAATATAGGTAATATATTAAGAATATATTTATACATATATTCAAATATACGGGTGATGGGTGTCGGGTGATGAGTGGGTGGCGGGTGATGGATGGGTGGCTGGTGATGGACGGGTGGCGGGTGATGGCTGGGTGGTGGGTGTTCCATCATCCACATCCGATCCATCATCCGTTCACACACCATCCATTTCATCCGTTTATTTCAGGGTTTCATCCGCGAAACTCGGGTTGGGTGATAGATGAAACGGTCACCCGCAGATAATTTTAATTCTAAACTCGACACGATATGAATTTATACATAATTATATTTTCTATCAAGTTATATATAAGTAAAAAAAGAAAAGAAAAAGAGATAGACTATGATCAAATCAAGAACTTACTTCCATGGGACATCTCCAAGAAGCATCCAATCTCCATCTTCATCTTCGTATATAGGAACAAATTCAGAGTTATCATATGCCTTGATTGCATCTCCTATTCAAAAAATCCAAAATTTATATTCCTTTTTAACATAATTTACATATGGTTTTCAGTATAGAATCAAACTTATGAATACCATGGTTATTAAAATCTAGATTCGAATCTTAAAATCTTAAGATTTTACGATCCAACATTGATCTTTGATCCGGATCTATCACTAGAATCTATTCATGTTAAAATCTTGCTTTGGATCTTATTGAATCTCATAATATCAGTAGGATTTTACGATTCATGTACGATCCTAACGTTGAACTATGATGATGCACAAAGCCTGTTTAAAACCCCAATTATTCCACTTTTTTTTTAATCTTTTGCATGATTAAAAGCCCTCTATATGTACATCTCTCATACAATATCAGATAAAAATCATAGAAATTTTACTCATGTATGCGCAACAACTAAAACAACCCTAAATGTGATTGTCTATAACATTAAGTCGCATCTATAAATTTCCTGAATCCAAATTTTTAAATATAGTTTAGTGTACATGACTTAATATCCAAAGAATATTTATTGCTTTTAAGTAATGCTTGTAGATTTAATTTTTAGGCTTCAAAATTTAGTAGAATTTTTATAGTATAATGTTTATAGATGAAAACAAAATAGTCTTTTCTTAATCTATAAAATCTTACGATTCTACGATCCGATTTTATGATCCGATCCGAAAATCCCAATTTTAATAACCTTGATGAATACGCAAAAAATGCTAACAATTATGCATACCAATTTGAGGATATCCAAAGAACTTGCCAAGGGCAACAACAAGATCATTGTAACCTTGATGGCTACTTATATCAAGTTTTCGCAGAAAAGGAACACCGTCCATGCTAACCTTGACGTACGTCTTAGAGGACTCGACACAGTGCTTCATCCTATACGAGCAAACCGGTGGCCACCCGACCACCGAAGCCTTAATCTCCTCCTTTTCTTCTTTTTTGTAGTGACTGGTGATCTCCGAAAATGCCCTTTTCTTTTCTGATCTCCCAGACTCCCCAGGCAACCCGAGCCTCAGCTCCGTGATCTCGAATCCAACACCCATTATCGACGCCATAACCTCTGAAAACTTTGAAGCTAGGGTTTATAGTTTGTAATGAGGTAGTACTAAGAATTTGATCATAAGAGTTGGTTTTATATAGTTTGAGGAGGTGAACACTAGTTGGTGGGTGACATGAGAGGTAAAAGTAGGGCCCATGGGCTTCAATGAAGCCCAACAGAAGAACGACAGTGGGGGCACACTAGAAGGGGAATGTGGGGACATGGAAGATATAATCCACCTTTGATCTTGATGGGAGTTGATATGGGCCGTTGGATTTGATGATGATCGTAGGGAACACGGCATGTGACAGTTTTTCTCCGGTGTAATGAATGATGATCGAACCCCATCAAATGAACTTATGTCGAGAGACATGCATATATTCATATAACGAAATGTTGCGTGGGAGTAATTATAAACAATATATTATGTGGACTAATTAGTCCCAATTAAATGGAGCATGAGAAAGATAGAGTAGGTGGAGTTTAGATTTAGTGGATGGTGGGAGAATGGCGCAGAGGTGTTCCTCGGTGGAGAGTTCGTCGTAACGAAGAAGGACGATTTTAAGTATTTGGGTTCCGTTATATAAAATGATATGAGAGGGGACTTTGAGATTTTTATGTGATAAAAAAGTCCTTTTGAAATTAAAAAAGGTTTTAAGGGTAATAGTTAGACCAGCACGTACAATTATATGGTGCAAAGTGTTGGCATGCGAAGAAACTCGACAGTATAATAAAGAACGATGGTGACATAGAAAAAATGTTATGAATGTGCGATCATATCAAATTGGATAAGATCAGAAATGAAGTTATTAGGGAAAAGTTAAGAATTATCAACATTTAGGAAAGGAAGCGTGAAAATAGACTTTGTTGGTGAGGAAGCAACCCGCCTGCTGTGGCGGGGCGGCTTTTTTTTTATTTCACAATAAGACCTGGACGATTATCCCTACCCTCGACAGCTTACGAGTTTCGTCCATCCCTGGTCGGGTATAGTTTCCTTTCAATTTCTTCGGCAATGACTATGTCATCACCCAAGATGGCATATCTATGAAACACTTTCCCGGGGAGTGAATAGTTTATGTAGCTGGTAACTCAACTTCTAAGAATGGAGTCAACGAAGTCTCTATGCTCTACTCACTATTTGTCTTTCTTCGTTGATAGAATAAGAAATTGAATTTCTCTTACAGGGCAGAAATGTACCGGTCATAGCAGTCTCCTCTATTGAACCTAACATGCCTTATATATTTTAAAAGAATTCCTGCCAAGATGACAGATCCTGCCGTTCTTGTGGCTCGGATGAGTATTCTTGTTTATATCGTTACGGCACACTGATACCTCCAGCCAAGAGGAGTGAAAGAGAGTCTTGATCCTTGTCTTTTTCGACTCCGTTCCCTGCATGTCAGTCATTAGTACCCTATAGTTTGCTCGTGTACAAAAGAAAGGGTGTGACACTCATGTCTTAAGGGTGTTTTAGACGAGAACAAAGAATACTTAAAAAGAGATGGACAAATGTGATTAAGAAGGATCCATTGAGTTTATCGCCTATAGAAGACGTACCTCTGAGTCAGGATAGAAGGCTATGGAAGGAAAGATAAGGGTGGTGACAACTAAAAAGACTATTTCCTCTGTCCCTAAATAAAGATAGAATAAGGACCAGGTGAAAACAACCTTTATGTTGTGAAGTGCGAACTTTCTCGTATACACATATAACACGCTAATGTTCACATATAACACGCTAATATTCACATCTAAAGGGATAAAAAAAATCACCCAGAAAACGTAAAAAAAAACAGTTCACCATTAATTACAAAAATGTCACCGCGTGGATTCATTAAAAAACCTATCTTTTAATCTCAGCCCTCCATTTTCTAATCTAATGGCTCAACATTTTACGCACTTCACACCATAAGGGTTGTTTTAACCGGAACTCACCTCAATAAAGATATCATTTCAATCCGACACACTCGTCGAGATGTGTTTTGTTTCGTTAATATCTCTAATAATACAACTCCAAAAACTATAAAATTTAGGCCTTTTTGCACGGAACCGCCCCTTATATGGCCGAATTTGCATGGAACCACCCCTTATATCGATAATTATTCCGAACCACCCAAATTTCACTAATTTCTTACCAGGAGCCACCCACAGACAGAATCTGTTAACATTTCTGTTAAAAAGGTGGAAATTACTAATATACCCCTAACTATTTTTAAAAATTACATTTGAGATGCCATTTTTTACCCTTCTACCCCTCTCCTTTTTAGTCATTGTTGTTCTCCAAAATATCGCCGAAGTTTAATTTGCCCAGATTCCATGGTGGGCTCCAATTTCAGAGGTTTAATGGAGGACTCCAAATTCGAAGCTTCAATGGAGGACTTCAAATTCGAAGCTTAATTCGAAGCTTCAATGAGGACTCAAAATTCGAAGCTTAGTCTGAAGCTTCAATGGAGGACCCCTCCAACCCTGAATTCATTGTTCATTCTTTGCCCCCAGATATTATTCGTTCTTCACTTTTCCCCAGAAATCGTCGTTTGTTCTTCGTCGTCCGTTCATTCTTCTTCGTTCTTCGTCCTCAGATCTTCTTCGTTCTTTGCCCCAGAATTTGTTGTTCGTTCTTCGCCCCAAAAATCGTCGTTTGTTCTTCGTCGTCCGTTCGTTCTTCGTCCTCAGATATTCTTCGTTCTTTGCCCCATAAATTGCGCTCATTCTTCGCCCCAGAATTTGCCTTTCGTTCTTCATCGTCCATTCGGTCGTCTTCATTCTTCGCCCTCAGATCTTCTTCGTTCTTTGCCCCAGAATTCGCCGTTTGTTCTTCGCCCCAGATTCGCCGCTCATTCTTTGCCGTTAGTTTGCTCTTCTTCTTTCTTCGTTCTTCGCCCCGGATCTAGCTCCTCCAACCCAGGATTTGACCCCTCCAAACCCAAACCCAGATTCGACCCCTCTAACCTAGAATTTACCGGATCTGGCTCCTCCAACTCCGGATCAGACCCCTCCAACCTAGAATTCACTGTATCTAGCTCCGCCATCAGAGAAGGAATTAAGCGAGCTGCCGCTGCTCATTTACAGAGACAGGAGGAAGAAAGGAAGGAAGGAAGGAAGGGAGTAGATTAGTTTTTTTATATAAATTTGGCATTGTATCAAGGGTATATTGGTATTTTCCTTACTTTGGATGAAAAAACTAACGGAATTGAGGGAGGGGTGGCTCCTGGTAAGAAATTAGTGAAATTTGGGTGGTTCGGAATAATTATCGATATAAGGCTGGTTCCGTGCAAATTCGGCCATATAAGGGGTGGTTCCGTGCAAAAAAGCCAAAATTTTAATATTATTAAAGTGCTTATTAAGATGAATAAAACTAGATCACACATGACTATATTATTTCTAATACATTAAGAGTAATCGAGATGAAAACCAGAATAATGTCCCATTTTCAAATGAGATCTTTAAAAGGGGAAGGGATGGAGTAATAATTAATACTCCCTCCGTCCCCTTTTAAAGATCCTCTTTAAAAACGCAACACTATTCATTGTTTATGGTTCTCATCCCGATTACTCTCAATATATAAGAAATAACATAGTCATGTGTGGTCTAGTTTTATTCGTCTCAATAAACACTTTAATAATATTAAAATTTTATAATTTTTGGAGTTGTATTATTAGAGATATTAACTAAACAAAACACGTCTCGACGAATGTGCAAAAATGAAATGGGATCTTTATTTAGGGACGGAGGGAGTATGAGAATCTATTTATTTATTATTGTGTCTTTTAATACATTCCTATTTATTCTTCTTTTTACTTGCTTCGTGTCTATCCAAAAACGTCCTATCACATTACACGAGGCAAAAATGCATACATCTTTGACCCCTCAAATCATACTCCAATGGAAATATATTGGGTGTTGGACCGGATTAAGCCCAAAGGCCCAATATGATTAAGATTAGTATAAATAGAGATTGATTATTAGGTTAAATAGGGGATTCAGGGTTGATTAGTGATAGAAGACCTGAATGATGAAGGAGCCTGGCGGCAACGAGATTTGGGGGAGATGTTTCTCAATGAAGAAGGAACGACACACTGAGTTCTTCTACAGCAAAGGCGTCCGGTGATTCATGAAGTGTAGCGGAAGAGATCTCGAGCCTCGTCGGCCCGAGCTTCGCCGGAAAGCAAGGACGAAGTGCTCGACCCTGCTTCTTCGTCCCGAAACACCGATCGAGCATCGCTAGTTTTCCCCTCGCCCATCTCGAGCCTCTCCAGGAGCCTCGTCGAAGCCCTTGCCGGAACTCAGCTTGCCCGAGCACCATCGGAGCTCAGTTCAGTTGAGCTCCATCTTTGCATTGTCGAGCACCTCGAGGACGCCCTGAATCCTGCCCTCATAAGCCTCACGCTCGTCGACCTTCTCCGGCCAAGTACGATGGTCCTCATACCTTGCCTGTCGGACCGGTGCTCGCATATTGCCCGCCGAAACAGAAGCGTTCCCGCCTTGCTCTATTCTCGATGAAGAATAAGGGAAGCGGGTCTGTCCCTCGTTTGGGCCGAGCAGAAGTCGCGCAAGAGAAAGGTGGGCCTGATTACAATGTGGGCCGGTTTGTACCTCTGGGCCGAGCAACATGGAGGAAATATTGGGTTGTTCAACATATTAATCTCAGGAAGGAAATGCCGAGTTTCCCTATGCGGCCCCGTCTCGTCTGGGCCGGATTAGGCCTAAACTATTAAATCGCAGTCACAAGTACACTCACCTCTTAAGCAAGGTAAGTCCACTATAATCATCCTAATTAAGCATGATTAAATATTAAACCTCCATCCGAGCGTATTAATTGATTAGTCATGGGCAAACCTTGACGTATTCATATCGCACGTATCGTATTCACGGTACCTATTAGCGGGTAAAATATACCGGGAGGGACGTATTCATCCCCTCCCAAGGGGGAGTCATCCGATGAAACGAGACATAGATATTTGTAATCTTGATACTCGATTAGTCAATCATATTATATATATGCATATTTGAATATATTACTGACTTGGGCGTCGGAGAGCCCGTCCCGGAGACCCTTAACTCCGGTTCTGGGCCTTTTTTGCAGGTAATTAAAGATATCAACTCGGAAACGATGGACGAAAGCCTCGGACTCTGGAAGCTTAAACCGTCTTTACCCTCAGCTAAGGAAGTCAAGAGTGAAATCTAAGCCTCTCGTCGAGACGTGTTGACTTGACGAGGAACTTGGGCTTCAACACTGGCGCCGACCGTGGGGACCCTCTCACACAGTTAAGCAGACCAAGAGTACCGAATGGCGTACGACGAGAACGGGGCGAATAGTCGTCTATCTCACTCACCTCAAGTGAGATGATCGCACGAATAGATGGTGTCAAATGGGAAGATTACCCTCCTTCAACTCGACGAGGTACTTAACTTGTCAAAAGTATCTTTTCGAACTTTATGCATATATGGCTTACGTCTCGTAGTTATCAAAGCATTGAAATAACGACAATCGTGTCTACACGTTAAGGCTTGACGAAGCCTTAACGATGAATAAGCGGTACGAGTGAGAGAGCCATACTCACTCGGCCGAACAAGTGCGAATTATATTTATTTCGGCTGCGATCTCGGGGCCCGAGCGCCTCGAGCCAGTCGCGGTTACTCATACAATGTACATACCTTAACCCACTCATTAATCCCGAGCATGACTCGAAGACGATCCCGAGCATGACTCGACGATCATTAATCCCGAGCATAACTCGACGGTTATTATTATAATTATTTCGGCTGCGGTCTTGGGGTTCGAACGCCTCGAGCCAGTCACGGTTATTATTATATTTATTTCGGCTGCGATCTCGGGGTTCGAACGCATCGAGCCAGTCACGTTACTATTATGTTTATATTCGACTGCGTCTCTGGGGCTCGACGACCCGGAACCAGACATAGTTACTTACGAGGTGCGCACCTCAATTGATTTGCCGTTTCCGATCATGACTCGAGGGATTTTCCGATCATGACTCGAGGGCAATAATACATTTTTTACCCCCTTGAAACACAGGGATGATTTGCCGTTTCCGATCATGACTCGATGGATTTTTCGATCATGACTCGAGGGCATTAATACATTTTTTACCCCCTTGAAACACAGGGATGATTTGCCGTTTCCGATCATGACTCGATGGATTTTCCGATCATGACTCGAGGGCATTAATACATTTTTACCCCCTTGAAACATAGGGATGATTTTCCGTTTTCGATCATGACTCGAGGGATTTTCCGATCATGACTCGAGGGCATTTATACATTTTTTACCCCCTTGAAACACAGGGATGATTTGCCGTTTCCGATCATGACTCGAGGGATTTTCCGATCATGACTCGAGGGCATTAATACATTTTTTACCCCCTTGAAACACAGGGATGATTTGCCGTTTCCGATCATGACTCGAGGGATTTTCCGATCATGACTCGAGGGCATTAATACATTTTTACCCCCTTGAAACACAGGGATTATTTGCCGTTTCCGATCATGACTCGAGGGATTTTCCGATCATGACTCGAGGGGATTAATACATTTTTACCCCCTTGAAACACAGGGATGATTTGCCGTTTCCGATCATGACTCGAGGGATTTTCCGATCATGACTCGAGGGCATTAATACATTTTTTACCCCCTTGAAACACAGGGATGATTTGCTGTTTCCGATCATCACTCGAGGGATTTTCCGATCATGACTCGAGGGCATTAATACATTTTTACCCCCTTGAAACACAGGGATGATTTGTCGTTTCCGATCATGACTCGAGGGATTTTCCGATCATGACTCGAGGGGATTAATACATTTTTACCCCCTTGAAACACAGGGATGATTTGCCGTTTCCGATCATGACTCGAGGGATTTTCCGATCATGACTCGAGGGCATTAATACATTTTTTACCCCCTTGAAACACATGGATGATTTGCCGTTTCCGATCATGACTCGAGGGATCTTCCGATCATGACTCGAGGGCATTAATACATTTTTTACCCCCTTGAAACACAGGGATGATTTGTCGTTTCCGATCATGACTCGAGGGCGTTAATACATTTTTTACCCCCTTGAAACACATGGATGATTTGCCGTTTCCGATCATGACTCGAGGGATTTTCCGATCATGACTCGAGGGCATTAATACATTTTTTACCCCCTTGAAACACAGGGATGATTTGCCGTTTCCGATCATGACTCGAGGGATTTTCCGATCATGACTCGAGGGCATTAATACATTTTTACCCCCTTGAAACACAAGGATGATTTGCCGTTTCCGATCATGACTCGAGGGCATTAATACATTTTTTACCCCCTTGAAACACAGGGATGATTTTCCGTTTCCGATCATGACTCGAGGGATTTTCCGATCATGACTCGAGGGCATTAATACATTTTTTACCCCCTTGAAACACAGGGATGATTTGCCGTTTCCGATCATGACTCGAGGTATTTTCCGATCATGACTCTAGGGCATTAATACATTTTTACCCCCTTGAAACACAGGGATGATTTGCCGTTTCCGATCATGACTCGAGGGATTTTCCGATCATGACTCGAGGGCATTAATACATTTTTACCCCTTGAAACACTAGGATGATTTGCTATTCCGATCTTGACTCGATGTTCTCCCGATCATGACTCGACGAGCATTAATATATTTTTCACACCTTGAAACACATGGATGATCAGACTCCACTACTATATAAGGCTGCGTGCCTGGGGCTCGAACACCTCGAGACAGTCGCGGTTACTATCGATATGAGCAACTGTAATTAACATTGGACTAGGCCGTCGATGGCTATATGCCTAGACCTGTCCAGAATAACTAAATCGGCTTGGGTTGTAGCATCGAGCGTTTTACGCCTCGATCCAGTCGCGAGCAAAAAACATACAGCTTGGCTTGTATCGACAAGCGTCTAGCACCGCGAGCCAGCCAAGGGCAGAAGGCAGCTTGGGTTGTATCATCAGACGCCGCGCGTCTCTAAACCAATCTCGAGTTGATGAGAGCATCGTGTTGACTTATCGAGGGCTATACGCCTTAAGCTATATGACATCATGGTCGTACCAAAGACAAGGGGTTGTAAACCGAAGTACGCATCGAGAAGTACAAATCCTCGTATTATACAGCCTGAACGCTTTATGATGTCGGGCCCGTGTAGAAGAACCATTGTCTCGCGACCCTACATTTTTTACCTTTTTCTATACATTGCTACACAAGTAGAGAAAAAGGCAAGGGGTAGTAGAGTAGGGATCGCAAGACAATAATTACAGACATGTCGCGCAAACCAAAAGAGGGATTCAGAATGAACGTCGAGTCAGGCACCGGGCACGGAAAGCATCAAGATGGTCATCGAGTAAAGAGTTACGATGAAAGCCCCGGCTCCGTCATCAAGTCGCAGTAGAACCTCCGCCTCTGTTTTATCCATTCTCCAGCAGAGTCCCAGCCCGCACCTACTTCCGATGGATCTGCCCCTTTATCGAATCCCATTGATTATCGTTTCGTCCTTCGACATTAGTTAGTTTCGTCTCTGGCGTCATCAACGTCGCCCATGTTCTCCACCGAAGTAGCCGATGTCATTGTTATCATTCCCCCGTTTGTCATCATCGCTAGAAGTACTGAAGGGACGCCTACCGAAATTCATCATCTCGACCTCCTCGGGGCTGCAGAACTTCATCAGACATCAGTCAACCTCCTCGAGTTCACCTCTCCGGATTCATCGCTAGTACAAGCTTCACCATAAGCAGGGGGTCGTGGTCCTCACGCCAATCACAATCACCAGATCCTCACACTCTCGAGCCAGGCGGATCGAACCCCTCGAACTACACTTGTCGAGCAACCCTATATATGTGATGTAAACCTTGATTTCATCGCCAAGCAAATCGGTATATAGCGCAAGCCTTTTCCCAATCACAGAGTAACCTTGTGGTGAAGAGAGCCTTTGTGGAGCCACAGAGCTTTCCGCGAAGCATGCAGGCTTCCGCCTCGACGCACAACAATCCCAAAGTAATGAGGCCTTCGTTCTCACGAAGCAACAAAGCCTTCGCTCTCGCGAAGCAACAAAGCCTTTGTCCTCACGAAGTAATAATACCTTCGATCGCACGAAGCGAGAGCCGAGCTCCCGTCTTCTGAAAGATCTAAAGCATCTATCTATGGTGAAGTATAGCAGGGGCTACTAGGGTAGTCGACTACCTTATCCCCTCGTAACGAGGAGCGTGCCGCGACCACCATCTCAAACATAAGCAATCCGAAATCACGGGCCTCGCTGGGGCTAAGGATTCGTTTTGGTTTCCTTAGAGTAACATCAAACCTGAAGCGCACGACTCACAACTCCGAGGCCTCACGTAGCATGTGACCCACGCGAATGCAATCGCTCGGGGCTTGGCCATCTTATCGATGCGCACTTACCGCGCGGGGCTCTGTCACTCAGATGATGAATACAAGCACTCGGGGCTCTATCGCCCAATTGGCGGGTACAATCGCTCGAGGCTTGGCCATCTTATCGTTGCGCACTTACCGCTCGGGGCTCTATCGCTCCATTAGCAAGTAACAAGTATGAATGCTCAGGGCTCCTTCATCTAGTTTACAAAATATAAGCAATCCGAAACTCGACCACCAATGCACCACGATCGAGAGAATGGGTCCATGGTGTATAACAGAAATAATTGTTCTTTAACAAAACTTTCTGTATATGGAGACCAGAAAGCAACAATATTAATGTCGTCATACAAACGTACACGAAGATGGTGCGTGAAGCTCATGCGTAATCCCTTCGTTAAGATTGAAGCGAGCCGAGTTCTCGTTTCCTATCTCCTAGTGGCTAATTAAGAATGTCGAAGCCCATACAGCCACTAAGTTCGGGTTCGTCCATGATCGGGTAACCCACGGTCCCGTGACCAGTGAAAGACAATGGCATTTCCTTAAAAGTTCCGTACAGGAACATGTGTCCGAAAATTCGCGTAGAAGATCATAGCAATGTTCAAAAGACGATCGTACAAAGTATACAACCCGGAAGAGGTCCAACTAAGCAAGTCTTCGTCTTCCCTTCACGAAGACGAAGGACTTGCGGAGCTGGATGTTGGACCGGATTAAGCTCAAAGGCCCAATATGATTAAGATTAGTATAAATAGAGATTGATTATTAGGTTAAACAGGGGATTCAGGGTTGAGATAGAAGACCTGAATGATGAAGGAGCCTGGCGGCAAGGAGATTTGGAGGAGATGTTTCTCAATGAAGAAGGAACGACACACTGAGTTCTTCTACAGCAAAGGCGTCCGGTGATTCATGAAGTGTAGCGCAAGAGATCTCGAGCCTCGTCGGCCCGAGCTTCGCCGGAAAGCAAGGACGAAGTGCTCGACCCTGCTTCTTCGTCCCGAAACACCGATCGAGCACCGCTAGTTTTCCCCTCGCCCATCTCGAGCCTCTCCAGGAGCCTCGCCGAAGCCCCCATCGGAGCTCAGTTCGGTTGAGCTCCATCTTTGCATTGTCGAGCACCTCGAGGACGCCCTGAATCCCGCCCTCATAAGCCTCACGCTCGTTGACCTTCTCCGGCCAAGTACGATGGTCCCTCATACCTTGCCTGTCGGACCGGTGCTCGCATATTGCCCGCCGAAACAAAAGCGTTCCCGCCTTGCTCTGTTCTCGACGAAGAATAAGGGAAGCGGGCCTGTCCCTCGTTTGGGCCGAGCAGAAGTCGCGCAAGAGAAAGGTGGGCCTGATTACAATGTGGGCCGGTTTGTACCTCTGGGCCGAGCAACATGGAGGAAATATTGGGTTGTTCAACATATTAATCTCAGGAAGGAAATGCCGAGTTTCCCTATGCGGCCCCGTCTCGTCTGGGCCGGATTAGGCCTAAACTATTAAATCGTAGTCACAAGTACACTCACCTCTTAAGCAAGGTAAGTCCACTATAATCATCCTAATTAAGCATGATTAAATATTAAACCTCCATCCGAGCGTATTAATTGATTAGTCATGGGCAAACCTTGACGTATTCATATCGCACGTATCGTATTCACGGTACCTATTAGCGGGTAAAATATACCGGGAGGGACGTATTCATCCCCTCCCAAGGGGGAGTCATCCGATGAAACGAGACATAGATATTTGTAATCTTGATACTCGATTAGTCAATCATATTATATATATGCATATTTGAATATATTACTGACTTGGGCGTCGGAGAGCCAGTCCCCGAGACCCCCACCTCCGGTTCTGGGCCTTTTTGCAGGTAATTAAAGATATCAACTCGGAAACGATGGACGAAAGCCTCGGACTCTGGAAGCTTAAACCGTCTTTACCCTCAGCTAAGGAAGTCAAGAGTGAAATCTAAGCCTCTCGTCGAGACGTGTTGACTTGACGAGAAACTTGGGCTTCAACATTGGATAACGTTACATGTCGATCTTAAAAATGACCATATACAAATCACAATTATAAAAGTGGATGAGAAAAAAAGTGTAATCAATTATCCATAATAATAACTTTGACAAAACATGGGTTGTAATTTAAGATTTATTTTTGGATTTGTGATAGAATAATTCATATATCTTTGTAGTTTTCGGTCACTTACTTATAAATGAATAAATAACAAACACACTCTTAAGAAAATCATTATAGAGGTAATTTTATTTTTTAAAGGTGCCTTTCATTGTGAAGTGTCCTTATGCTGTGAAATGTGAAGAATGTTGAGCCATTAGATTAGAAAAATGGAGGGCTGAAATTAAAAGATGTTTTTTTTAATGAATTCACGCTGTGACATTTTTGTAATTAATGGTGAACTTTTTTTTCTTTTACGTTTTCTGGGTGATTTTTTATCCCCTAGAACTGAACGACTGCGTGTTATATGTGAACATTAGCGTGTTATATGTGTACCCGAAAACTTCACACTTCACAACATAAAAACACATCACACCGGATCCTTATTCGTGTTTTTAAAAAATATTTTAGCATATGTTTCTGTTGGAAAACAGAAGTATACGAAGGCAATGATTTTATGGTCAAAGTATGGATTAAGATTTTATTATTTATGTAGCTAATTATATGTACAAAAAGATAGGAAATGGGAAGGCGCCCAAAAAAACAGGAATACTATGGCACCGAACAACCGATTTTACTTTACCATTTTTAATATTTTATGTTTTTTTTAGTTTTGAAATATCAAATACTCCCTCCGTTCCCTTCTAAAGATCACACTTTCCTAATCCGTCGTCCCAAAATATAAGTCCCATTTGCCATTTTTAGAATTTTTTTAAACCCAAAATTTACTTTTCCAATACACTTTTACATATCCCAACACACTTTTACACATCATCTCTCTTCATTAAATTACCCTCTTTTTTTCTTCTCTCTATCTCTCTCCTCTAATCATTACAATTTTCACTTTTCTCTCTTCTATTTAATTTCTTCTTCACAATTCCTTAAATTGTCTAGAAAACACCAAATAAGATTTTTAAATGGGGACGGAGGGAGGAGTAATTAACTCTTCTCTTAATAATAATAACTTTAACTTCAACACCAACAATTGCTCCTTTTAACCCCGTTTCCGGATTTATAACTACTGATTCAGTTCTAACTTCGGTTTCAAACAGAACATTGAAATACATGATGCATATCAAATATACGCAAATGCATAAATGATAATGTTCTTATGCTCCCTTGCCATTTCTCAAAAACAAAACTAAGAATCAAACGAAGCTTATATGTCGTCCAATTATTGAAAAATTGTTACACAACTTATCTAAATACATATAAAATATGGGTTAATGGGTTGTGCAGGACATGAAGAATTTTGCATCTCCAATACACATGTGCTAGATATCCCAAATATGATTTTGTTTGATTTGTGTCTACTATATTTCAATATACATTTTTCAGTTAAGTAAGTGTTATTTTAGATTTTTTAATAAAAATGTAAAATTGGACTAAATTATTTTTATTTACTTGTTTTAAAATATTTTTCTATTTTCTCTATTAACTAATTGACAATGAGATGTAGAAGAGGAAAAAAGTAATAAAAATTGTTAATACGACACTTATTACTGAAAAAATATAGGCTATTGTTTTGGAAACAAATATGTCAATGCTTAAATTGCGTAAGATGAGTTGATTTGTCGATCAAAGAAAATAAAAGCAAGTGACAAAGAGCTTGACAAGTGATGAAAATGATGATTAATATTGATGATCACGATTACAAGTAGCTCGAGAGCATACATATGAATTTGTTCAACCTCCTATTTATATTTAAAATACTTGAGATACCACATTCGTCCAGACATTCGGATCCCCATCGTCCATCTTCTGGAGATCTCGGTCGAGTCTGTTATTTATTGGACAACATTATCATGCTTCAACGTCTACTCCTCCTCATTAGGTTGGTCTATTTCTGGCCCAACAATTGCCCCAAAGATACAACGATAAAAAAAGGAATGGTTCTCGAATAGGTGTATCTTTTTGCTAGATGACCTACATGTGGCTAAATCGCCTTGCAGAGATATAATTGTCATCTTCGCTGATGTCCTTTCCTTTTTCTTCTCTATGTGAAGCCTTGTCCATCCTGGAGAATCTCGACACTATAGCCAAATCATCGTGGATGGTAACACCCTTCTTCCGTTCTTACCCCTAGTTTGCCACTTCTTCTTGATCTCTTACTTTTATCACATGTCATCTAGCACCTCCGATCTGATTATGGTAAGGACAAGAAGTTGTGCACTGAATACCAAAAGAAATTGGACGATAGTGAGGAAGAACTGGATGGGATGAAGGTGACAGTGACGGTGGCTGAGGAGAAAGAGGGCATACGGGAAAATTGCGACAGCGGAAGGTCGTGCCCATTCTGCAAAGGACTAGGCATTGAAGCTGAAAGCTTGTATGGCAGTGGTCGAGGAAGAATTTGGCAAACTCAAGGGCTTGTGTGGTCATGTTTGTGCCGATATTGGCGGCTATATGTGTCAAGTCCATGATTGAGATGATTGAGGAATATCATAGGGTGAATACTCCGACTGGGACTTCAAGGTCGAGACCAAAGCAATGGACAAGGATTACCCCGACGGGTGCCTCCACACCGAGCATCTGAGAGTTTGGGGGATCCTATCCAAAGATGGGGAGTTCTGTCAGCCTCCTCCTTCAGGTGACACCGTCATGGAGGACGATGAGGACACCAAGGAGGAGGATGGTCCAGTCGACGTGTGATCTCACTGCCCCTGCTATTTGTTGGACAACGTTACCATTTTTCAATATCTACTTCTCCTATAGTGACCCACTTCAGAAAATACGACACATACATCCTTCTCCCAAGCTTAGTGGGCGGGTACATTTTTTAGCTCAATAGCTAAAACGAACTTAATTCTAGACGGAGGAAACATAAGTTAGTGTGAAGTGATCGTTAAATTAATATAGAAGAAATTATACTGAGAGGTGTATGAACAACTAAAACTGTTGAAGCCCAAGTTCCTCGTAGAGTCAACACGTCTCGACGATAGGCTTAGGTTCATTCTTGACTTCCTTAGCTGAGGGTAAAGACAGTCCAAGCTTTCAAAGTCCGAAGTGCTCGTCGATCTGTCCGTGAAAGTCCTCGACAATGTACCTGTACGACCAAATCTAAGGGAAGGGGGGGCTTCCTCTAGATATGGCTCTCCGACGCTCAAGTCAGTAGCAGCTCAATAGAGGGGTAGGTATTACGATTAGTGCTCGGGTATAGTAGGACAACGAAGTACTTTTGGCTCTGAATTTCGACAGAGTTTTAGTACATGTGAGAAAAGTGATCCCTTCTCCGTGTCTTGTACCTTTGTATTTATAGGAAAAGCTATTTGGGCCGCCATTTAATGGGCCTTTTTCCCTTTTCTCTTATTTCGAGCCATAAATCTATTAAAAACAAACAAACTGCGGGACCCGTCCCAACATCCAGCCCCACAGGGTCCTCGAGTACCTCTTACTCGAGGGTCACGTGCCTTCGTTGGTCGAGCTGAGGTCTCGCGAGTCTGTGTTGAGCCTTGATAGATTTATGCTCGACGAGGGTTTAGTATTACTTACCTGGAATCAGCTTCCTCTAGACTGTTGATTAGATGCTCGACGAGGCGATGGACTGCTGTTCCTCGCCCACCTATGACGAGCTGCGATATTTGTGCCTCCACTCACTCTTTCTGGAACCGTTTTCCTTCTCGTTCATTTTTTTGAATTCCCTAAAGAGAACTGTTTTTGGGCGGGCTCCCACCTCCTCTTTTCCACGTGCCACGTTAGGGGATGCCGACGCTTCATCTTCCCCCCTACTATAAAAGGGGACCCTTATCCTTTTTCTTTGCTTTTTCACCGTCTCTCCAAACTTTCATTTCCTTCGCTCTCTCCTCTTCATCAGTTTCTCCGGCGATACTCTGATCTTCTTACTCCGGCGTCCGCAGAACTTCCTTTGCTTCCTATTCTTCGCCAGCGTTCACTTCTTCGTCTCCATCCATGGCGCGTTGTGGTTACTTTCCGTCCTTCTCTTACTTTTTCGAATTTCATGCTAATTCTTGATCTTATTCTTGGCGTTTTGCTTATTTTGATCCTTCCTATGTGCAATCGTAT
>NW_027369712.1:0-40782 GCF_046119375.1 Phyllobates terribilis | reverse complement strand
AAGGCGCTTAATCGTCAGGGTATTCATTGGTGACATAAAGCCTAAATTACATGCTACATGTATATGCACATACGTCCACATTAGCTTGAGTAATTGAATGCTCTAATGTCCCTTATATGAAATGTGCATCTTCCTATTCATGAATTTCTTTACATTGTAGTTTGAAATTGAACTGGACATCACACTCTCACGTCTACTCATCTCCATCAGTGTTATACTTCTTCGGTTTTAGCTTTCAGAGGTGATTCGGCATGCGCTTCAGTGTTCAGCGCATATAAGCATTACAGTGCATCGCGCTTTACAGCATTACAGTGTATCTTTAGAAGGGCAATTGGCAGATATCGTCACTAAGGCGCTTAATCGTCAGGTATTCTTAAAACTCAGGTTCCAGCTTGGCCTTATTCGACTCCATTAGCTTCGAGGCAATGGCACTGTAAGTATTCCTCTAGTTGACTAGAACTAGCGAGCTTAGTATCAAGGTACGAACTATGGTCGCTTGCGCTTGATAGCTTTGAGTCTTTCATGCTTTTAGTTGATCATTGAAATGAATTAGTATTGAACTTGTCTGACTTGTTTGGCTCGATTTGATATAATCCTAGTCCTTGCATGCTCTTCTTTGCCAAAACGTGACAATGGTGATCGTCTTCTACCCATATTACATGCCTAAGAAATGATCCATTGCATAGGTGTCCCTAGCCTGACTAGATGTAACGCTTCTCTCGTCCTTTATTGAGCTCTACATTAGAGAAGTATTCATTTGGTGACATAAAGCCTAAATTACCATGCTACATGTATATGCACATACGTCCACATCAACTTGAGTAATTGAATGCTCTAATGTCCCTTATATGAAATGTGCATCTTCCTATTCATGAATTTCTTTACATTGTAGTTTGAAAATTGAACTGGACATCACACTCTCACGTCTACTCATCTCCATCAGTGTTATACTTCTTGGTTTTAGCTTTCAGAGGTGATTCGGCATGCGCTTCAGTGTTCAGCGCATATAAGCATTACAGTGCATCGCGCTTTACAGCGCATCAGGGTGGAATTCCTTCCCGGTTGGGTTTGCTTAACGATGAAGAAATACTTTTTAAGCAATTAAAGCGTGCCGCTCGAGTGATGTAACGGCTAAATTTTCAGTGTAACGGTCAGATTTCTAGCCGTTGGGGCTATGCGCAGGCCTAGCGGGATTCTGGCACTTTTTATTGGACCGTTGGATGGGCAACGGCTCTTTCTTTTGATTGGTCTGTTGAAGCGGCTCCAGAGTTATTGAAGAGCTATATATATGAGGTATTTGTCTTCCAATCCTACCTTATCATCCTTTATCTTCTACCTATACTCTCTTCCTCTACTCTCTTTTCTCCATTTTTACTTACACTCGCCATCATGGACAAAATCCTAAGCGCACTTCCAGACCTTAACCCTGAAACCCTTGCAAAGATCCAATCCATCGTCCAAACCTCATCCTCCACACACCTGCGTCACATCATACCCCAGTTTCTCATGAGGTAACATCCCCTTCCACTCAAGCGGCTCCTCAACAACAACCACCCACTACGTCCTCAGCTCATAAATCTCCTTCCCCTCCTATTGATCTAACCGGCACCGAAGACCCTCTCCTCACAAAGAAAACCCCTCAAAAAGCCCCTCAAAACCCAAATTCTCACATGATCCTCTTGTAGATTTGGAGTTACTTGCCTCAGATCTCGAGCTCGCTGGATATGATCCGGTTCAAGAGCTTGGCAGACTCCAGACCGAGACATCTCATACAACACCGGCTAAAGGTAAAGGGCCTCTCACCATCGATACTCCTTCTCGCCCTGGTTCTAAAATCAGGCCTCCAGCGCACTCTCTCCAGTCCCCTAAGGAGCTATTAGCCAGTATTCCCTCTGACTCTGATGCTGATGAAGAGTTCCAACTTCTTCCCCGAACAAGCGCTCAGTCTCCTCTCCCTCTCCAGTCTCAGAAGCCGAATAGACAGAGTGATGCGCTTCGCAGGAAAGGTAAAAAGCGCAAGGCAGTCGCTCCTCCACCAGCTATTTCAGAGGATGTCGAGTCCTCCGATGGTTCTGAGCACGAGTCTCCTCCCCCTGAGCCGAAACCGGTTGGCGCTTCGACAAGATCAAAGCGCACAAAGGTAACTGGCTTAACTGACAGTTGATCTGCTTCGTCCTTCTAAGCGCTTACTTCACCACTTCATGAATGCACAATTTGATCAAAGCGCGTACGGTCATGAATGCACAATTTGCTTGCAACTTGCTTATTCAAGAAAAGTAATTAACATGTGTTAGTTGAGCTTTAATCATCTTGTTAAAGCTTAATCTATTTCTCTTTGTTTTGATGATAACAAACTAATATGTTTAATCTCTTAGTGTTTTTAAGCCTTCCAGGTCATTGCCATATTTGTAAGGATGCGCTTAAGTTACTTAGAGATGCGCTTGACTGGTCACAATCGCGCTTAACACCAAGCGGAGAAAGTAAGTTTCACAAACGGTGTTTAATAAATCCATTCAAGACCAAGAAGTAAGAGTGATCGAGCTTCGAGGGCGTAGAGACGCGCTTGAATGAAGTTGAAGAAAGTTGACCACGAGTTTCCACTGAAGCTTAGGGTGCGCCAGAGCGCAGAAGAACAAATCTACACGCTTCGAAGGCTGGTAAAGCGGGAGAGTGCAAGTTGCGTGCACAGGAAGGTGCGAGAAGAACTTTACACTCTTTGTGACGCCACTCCAGGGATCGCCAGCGTGGCAAGAGTTTGTTAGAGCTTGAAGCACATGGATTGCTTATGTGGCGTGGATCAACACATGAAGAACAAAACCAATTCACTCCAAGCCGTTGATTAATTCTGGTGAAGTGATCAAGGCACACGGATTGATAAGGTGGCATTGTGCTTAGTCTTTGTTTGTTACACAATTGAGTTATAGGTTTAGCTTAAGAATTGTGTATAAATAGAGTACTATTACATTCACTCTAGGATTGAAAACGTAGAAAATATAGGAAGCTAGAGAGAGCTTAAGAGATATTTCGTTTGTAATCAGAGAGTGTTGAGAGTGCCTTCTTGTTCTTCAGAGCTGAACTCAGAGTATTGTAGAGAGAGTGCTTACGAGTGAGCTTCAAGTGTTGAAGCGAGAGATTGTAATCACTTCTTAATCAATACAAGTGTAGTGGTGAGTTTTATCCCGAGTCAGCTAGTGACTTAGGGTTCTCACCGTTTGGAAATTCTTGTGTCTGCAAATATAGGTGCGCTTTAACAACTTAAAGCGCGCTTTATTGTCTGTCTAACCTCTTCCGCACTTAAACTTTAGTAAATTCATTACTAATAGTTCATCATAGGTTAAGCGCAAGCCAAGCATTTAAAGCGCAATTGAATCCTTGTTAAGCGCAACTAAGGCTTAATGAACCTTAGTGACAGAGAACAACAGCTGATCAAACACGTGTTTTCTACAACACGTGCTAAATAAGATAGCTTCAACAATAAGCGCTCTATTCTTCTTCTGAGTTATTCTTGATTCTTCTCTCAGATGTTCGCTGGTAAGCTTGCTCTCTTCAGCTCCCCTAAGGTCGTTGAACTGGATATACATAAATCTTCTAAGCGAACTTGAAATCAACTGGATTTCTTCTAAGCGAGCTTCGCGCTTCGTACCTTACACCTGTAAGCTACCTTCACGTGCTTTGAACTCTACACATACTTGAGTTCCATTAAAATTAATAAGTTTGTAACATCAAAACTAAGAGAAACTAAGTAAGCTACCTTAGCTTAACTAACACACCAAAACTAAGCGGCATAGAAGCTATCGCCGGTTTGTCCACGCGCGAAATTGGAAGTTCTGCCACGTATTGGCATGTTAGCTACCACGGGTAGTAAAATGTACACGTCATAGATGACTTTCACCAAAGGAATATATACTAAATCATGATATTCTACACTTCAAGGATGAAAAGCATTAGACTACGGTTAACTTTAACATTTAATGTGAGTATATTTTCTCCGTTCATTATTATATTTATATTTATTTATTTTTATCAATTTTTCATTATTTTTGTTGTTATTAATTAATAAAAAATGTCAATTATGCATTATTCGTCACACATAGTAATAACAACTGTTTTCGCGGATTACTTCAATATTAATCACAATTATAATATTGGTTAATAAATTACCTAATATTTCATCGAATTCTTCTTAAATAGACGCATGCCATGTTATGTGACATCTAAATGGAATGAATTAGAGTTATTGATAAGGAAGTCACCTCGATCTTCATCCCGATTTTGCTTTAGATAGTAAATCAAATACTATTTTATCAATTGATTGTCAATTAGACTCGGAATAAGTTATATAACATCTAAATGAATTGAAACATGGTTATAGACAATAAAACTACATTGGTACTCATCTCGGTAATGCTATATGGTAGTAAATCAAATTTTTTTGTCAAAATATGGCAAAAAGACTCTATATTAGTTATTTTATGTAAAAAAGATCTGAAACTTGATTATTGCAGTGCACTTGAAAGACAACCGCTTCTGGGAGAAGTGACATAACAAGTTCATGAAGTACTTTGCCTTGATCCTACCGCCAGTTCTGAATGTATACCTTCCGCCGGTTCTGGAGTTGTAACTTCTGACAAAACCAGTACCAAGAGTAGTAAAGGTGCGCCAGAAAGAAGAAAAAATGCATAAAAAAAAACATCATATATATATATATATAGATTTAGGTTCAGGTAAAACAGACTTTTATGGTAAAACGGTAGTATTAATATTGAGCGTTAGATTAAACTAAATCAAACGGCTGAGATTAATACAAAATTTAAAAAATTAATTCACAATTTATCCCTACTTTTTAGGGATTTACTTTCCTTTTAGCCGATCTTGTAGAGATTTTAGTAATAATAAATTAAAACAAATCCCCCTTTCTTCGTCTGCAATTTCGAAAACCATACAAACAATTACGAAAAAGAAAACTTTGGTTCAGAAATTGGAAGCAAAAATTCAGTTCATGGACTTTGATTTTCCGAAAAACAGATTCTGAAATTCGAAAAACATACAAACAATTATGAAAAAGAAAACTTCAGTTCATAAATTGGAAGCATAACTTCAGTTCATGGACTTTGATTTTCTGAAAAACAGATTCTGAAATTCGAAAAACATACAAACAATTACGAAAAAGAAAACTTCAGTTCATAAATTGGAAGCATAACTTCATTTCATGGACTGTGATTTTCCGAAAAACAGATCCTGAAATTCGAAAAACATACAAACAATTACGAAAAAGAAAACTACATTTCATAAAAATATACAAATAGATTCTGAATTTAGAAAAATAGATACTGAATTTCGAAAAACGTTAAAACAAATACGAAAACAGTGTTTTCCGCGACTTAATGTTGATTTTCGAAATCCAGATACAAAAAGCAGCGTTTTCCGAAAATTAACCGACAATTAAACTTTGTTAATTGTCCAATTTAAAAAAAATCCCAAGATTCTCTCCCTATTTAAAAATTATTTTTCATTTATTTTATCCTTTTTTCCTATCAGATCTAATCCATCCATTTCATTCAATCTAACGGTTCAGATTAGTACTGCCGTTTTACCACAAAAACCGTTTTACCGGAACCCACCTCTATATATATATATAGATTTAGGTTCTAGTAAAACATCCTCTTCTAGTAAAACTGTAGTACTATATGCGTTAGATTAGAGAAAAAATTACAGTTAAGATTAAATCAATTATTTTCTATTTTAAAAATTAAAGTAAAGTAAAAAACATCTATTAGAATCCCACATTTTTAGGTATTTACAATATTTTCTTTTAAAAAATTAAATTAAAAATAATTATTTTCTGATTCTAAAAATAATTATTTTCTTCTTGTTTTTAAATTCTGATTTTAAAAATAATTATTTCTGATTTAAAAAAACACTAACTTAAAGAAAATAAAAATAGAATTTGCAAACCTGTAATATGTACTCAAATTACAGCTGAAAATCAGTACTAAAATCACGAAAATCATTACTCAAATTCGCGAAAAACTGAACTCGCAGCATAAAAAATTGGGTTATTCGTAACATTGAAATCGCAAAAATCATAACTGGAAATCCCGAAAATTATTCAAAATCACGAAAAACATTCAAATTGGGTTATTCGTGACAAAGAAATCGCGGAAATCGTAACTCAAAAGCACGAAAATCATTACTCAAATCAGAACTTAAATCACAAAAATCATTAATCACATTCAACATGAAGAAAGTGTCTTACAGTTGAGTTATGGGAAAAACACAACCGAAAATCAGTACTCAAATCTCGAAAATCATTACTCAAATTCGCGAAAAAAGAATTTGCAAGCATTGAAATTGAATTATTCGTAACACAGAAATCCCGAAAAACAGAACGAGAAAGTTTGACAGTAATCTGGAAAAAACAGGTATTGATTCGCGAAAAATATACAGCAAATTCCAAAAACTGTACGGTAACTAAAAACGCACCTTTATGGATCTTGAAAAAACCATAATCGCGGAATTAATAAAATCTTGAACGATGAACCAGAAAAAATCTTTAATGAATCGTTTTTTAAGAAGATAAAATTATAACCAATGAAAGCATCTTTTTTAATCGTTTATCTTCTTTTTTTTCCTTCCCCTAAATTCTCTCATTTATTTTTTATTTAATTTTCATTTAATCAATCTATTTTTTCCAATCAAATCCTGCCCATCCATTCTTTTCAATCTAATGGTCCAGACTAGTACTACCGTTTTACCACAAAAACCGTTTTACCGGAACCCACCTCTATATATATATAGAGAGAGAGGGTGGGTTCCAGTAAAACGGTTTTTGTGGTAAAACGGTAGTACTACCTCTCTCTATATATATACCTTGTGAAAGTATGTTGATCCAATAAATCGTGATTTGGTGATTAATAAGCAGATAAAAAAACGGATCAACCTTACATGTTCAATGTAGTTCAGGCCTAAATTCAATTGACAATTTACCCCCCAAAAAAGGTAACTGAGCTTAACTGTGAGCAAGAAATATCTGTCAGAATTAGTGTAATACGAGTTACAAAACTTATTATACACAGTTTGTTTGTTTCGTTCTAAGATTCGATATAAAGCCAGCTTCCACTCTCGCCCTAGTAATGAGGTATATTCCTACATGAATAAAGGTAGGTAGAAACCACTTATCATTATGCATCTAATTTATAATCCATCTAATAATTGATCAATCATCAAATTAACAAATGATCATTCAAAGAGAAAAAAGATGGGCTAACGAAAAAATAATGAATTTTTAAGGGCATAAATAGGATGGTGGCACACCCCAACTTGAGCATCATTAAAAGTGAGATACAGTATTAAACACTTTTTGCTAATCATATCATCCTTTAATTTGCTGACCAATCTAGCGAACTGATCGCTACACTCATCTAATTAATTAGCAGAAAAATTAATTAACTAACGAATTATTACATATATTAGCTGCTGTATTATTTTGAATTTTTAGTTGCGATTAAATTGTTAGAAAAAAATGTGATAGCATGATCGCGAGCTAACGTGCATTATAAATTGGGTTCGAAATAAGTATAAAATACACAAATGGACTTCATATTAGAATACGACAAAGTATATACTAATCAAAGATAGATATAGGCTTAAATTTTAACAACTTACTTGTTCGGCGAAACCAATTATAATGTCGTCTTTACTTATAAGTAGATTTTTTCTAAAATGGCGTTCCGCACTTACATATTATAATGGCATTACAATGTCATATTCTAGAAAATTTTCACTCCTTTTTTAACACAAATTTCAAAACATGAAAAGTCATTATTTCAAATAATGATATTATAAGTAATAAAGGATGTTCAACGAACAAAGCCTAAGTTTTAGATTCTCATAACTCCATAATGGAAGATGTCGAGATTCGAATATTACACATATGAGATGTGAAAGACGCTACCTTTTCAATAAAGAAATTTAGTACATGACAAACATTGGATGTGATGGATGGTTGAAAAAATGAAAATCAAACAACGAAAGAAGATATGAAGTACATCAATCTCCATGTCATAATCTTGACAACAGTATTAGGTATTTCATGAAATAACATCATTTAAAGAAGTAAGAATATCGGTTGCGAATTGACTTATCAAAAGCAATGATAATAATTGCATAAATCTCTCACGGAATGTGTCAAACTTGTTTTACAGCATTAATAAAGGCAAGATGACTGCCCTTTACGATAACAAGATTATTTATAGTGATCATTCAAATGTTGCAGGAGCAATAAGGTCTTTACTTAAAAAATACTACTCCCTCCGTCCCTAAATTCTTTTCTCATTTTATTTTATAACACTATTTACATTTTTAGAGAACTTTCTCGATTTCGGTTGATTTATAAGAAAAATATTGTCATGTGTGGTCTTGCTTTATTCGTCTCAATGAGCATTTTATCAATATATAAAATTTATCATTTTTATTAATATATATTCGAGGATATTTACGATACAAAAGGTGTCTTGGCAAGTGTGCCGGAGAGAAAATGAAAAAACATATTAGGACGAAGAGAGCGCAATCAAGAATATGAATGAACAAAATTTTATTGTCAAAGTTGCAAATAAGACATCCTATGAATAACGATTCATTAGATTGTGTAGACACATTATCGAATGTTTGATAATTGGAGCTAGTTGAATGTAATACCACATGCAGTATTATCGAGCTCAGATACAACTTCGAGTCTATATATGTCTAATTTAGAATATGCATGATGCTAGTTTGAACGTTCGAAAAATGATGGACCGATGTGAAAAGTCTTAATCTGTAATTGTAATATGTGTAAATGAGGATTAAAGATCCTAGTACTTTATGTTAACCCTCACGTGTATTCCCACTTTGACCAATTTTCTCTTTGGTTCGCGTGCCGGCCGTCCACGCCGCGCCTCTACTCAAGTCCGGTCCACTTGTCAATTACCGTACCATTATTCTCGCAGACCGCCCGGTTCTCTCGCCAATTTATTATTTACGGTTACGGTTTGGTCTACATTACTTTATTGCTGAAATCTACGTAAAACATTAATTCATTGCCGAATTCTACTACTCAACTTACCAAGAAAAATTAATTCATTGCCTCTACTACTCAACTCACCAAGAAAAATTAATTCACTGCTGAATTCAAGCAAAAAGAAAACATTGCTAAGAAAAGTTAATTTATTGCTGAATTCAAGCAAAAGGAAAACATTGATAAATAGAGATTTGATAAGAAAAAAATTACTCCATCCATATTAAAAAGGTTATCATTTTAATTGACTGTATAATTAAAAATAACAAGAATATATCTAATTAATTGATCTAAGTACATCGAACACTTCTACTTCATCATTTAACTAATAGGGAATTTTTTGAAAAAATATATATAAATAGTTGGAATAACAACCATTTTTATACAAGAATTAAAAATTAAAATAATAATTTTTTTAATATCGAGGGAGTGGTCTATTTGCAACCCCATTACTAATTTATTACATTTAGCAACTCGTTTTATTTTCCCTATATATTTTTTCTTTACGAGTAATTTTCGGGTTATTTTATTTTTAAAAAGAGAAGTTGAAGGTTCCCAAAAATCGCGATTTGAGATAAAAAAAACCGATAATCCCCTCACAAGATAAGATATGTTGAAAGCTCGACTCTTTTTATTTTATTGATATGAACGCGATGAATTACAAGGTTAGTCGATCGATTTCGTAAACAAGAAAATGACTATAAGGGCTATAATCTTGATTAGCAAGGAATTTCACATTGATCGGAAGTTTAGCAAGCCTTCGACCCCAAAAATCCGATCCCTTTGTTTTAAGAGGAGCATGCTATATTTAGAGAATATGAGATGTTGGAGATGACTGAGCTCTTATGCCCGCGTGTTGACGCCAAAGAGATTGATCTTGGCACATGGCTATCCATTTGTCATCTTCTATCGCATTGAAAAACGCGGACCATGAGATGGCCAAGCATGAGATGGTCTTCTAACTGATCATCGCGTTCATTGTTTACGCAGTCTTCACTTTACCATTGGCAGGTCTTTCATCGTGTGTCTCATCAAACCCATGTGCAAGCAGGAAAAAAATGAGTAATATATACCTCAATGCCAACCACGTTGTCGCCTTTTATCTAGTTTCTTGAATGTTGGACTGTGCGATCATTTGTTTAGCCTCGATCACCAAAACGTTCATGGCTTCGTCATAGCTTCACTCTAATTTGTCGTGTCCATCGATGATTAATGAAATTAATCACAATGTTAATGGTATGGAAAATACCGCGATCCATCACAACCCCTTGATTTAAGTTGGCGCAACAAGGTCAATTCAACAAGAGGAGCACGATATTAAGTGGTGTTGAAGTCTTGGTTTATTGAGTCGAGCCTTTGAGTTCCTGGGCTTAAGGATCCATTGGGCTAGAAGCTGAAAAATCAGCCTATTTGCTTTACTTATAAACTGAGGAAGACAGGAAGCGGAAAAATCATTTCGTTTCCTCCCTGCAATCTGTCACTTCATTTTCCAAATTTCTCATCATCCCTTCTCTTCTCCTTCCTGCTCGTCGGCCGACCCATTCTTTCTCAATCGTCATTCCTCGCACTTACATGTCAGTTCTTCGCCTCCTTCTCCATTTCTCCTTTTGTCTCTTCTCTTTTTTATTTATCAAGGAGACAGGAGATCTTGGAAAGGTTAGGCCCTAACCTGTCAGCAAGAAACTTCGAGATTTAGCCTCTTGACGGACTCCTGGGTAGACGTCGGGGGTTGCATGCGTCGGCCATGGGTGGTGGAAGGGTCACCCCCACTCTCTTTATCTAGTTGCAACCATGGTTCATATCACCCTGATTGTGCTATCTCTTCTCATGCAAAACCAGCCCCCAAGTCTGACCTCCGCCTCCCTTATAGGCCAAAAACACATGACGAGTGACTTGGACTCCGACATGCTGGTATAGGAAATTGAAGGTGCATACTTAGGGGACGACATCAGTCCTAGCTCATAAGAACGCGGTTCAGTTACCAATGCATCACAGTCTACTTATGAGAATGATGAGGAAAGCGCTTTGAATAACAACACATGATGAATGGAGTCTTCAAACATGAGGTTCGAATCTCATCGCGTGAAATGTTCTCCACCTCTCCTGGTTGTCGTTCGTGTAGAGACAATTCCCCCAATGCTGATCGACATGGAATACGTGATCGAAGGGGCGTCGTCAAACATATCATTGCAGACATTAGGGAGTTTAATCAAGGAGATACCTTGTTCGGATGGAGTGGAGTTATTACTCCCAGAAGAACGCGGTATATCAACTTCACGGTACAAAGATTGCAAGGTTGTGAACGTCTTTAGCCTTGAAGATGACTTTCGGATTCCCTTGGCACCCCTCTACAACACGATCCTAGAGGCTCTTGGGACTAGTTCCGTGCAACCAGTGGCGGATCTAGGAATATTTTGAAGGGGGGTCACTACATTTTTTTAAATATAATATAATATATATAATAATAAATTTATTATTAATTTATTAATTATAATAAAGAAAATATATTTATAAGGATAAATATAACCATTTAGTAAAAATATAGTAAAATTATTCATAAAATATCAAAAATAGGAGAGATTGGATGGATATGGGATTTGAACTCAAGACCTTTCCATAGTACATTTAGAGCTTACCACCTTAGCTAAAGAATTTTGCTGTTATAGATTGGATTTTTTTTTAAAATATATCTGTTTTTTTCGCTTTTTTCCCCTAAATATAAGTACTGGGGTCGGGTAAACAGGGGGCCCGGGCCCCCCTAAATCCGCCCCTGCGTGCAACTGTGTCTAAATGCTTGGTGCTATCTTGCAGGGTACACAATGTACTGTTATAAAATAGAAAATTACGCCTAATACGAATCATATGTTGAGTTTGTTCTCTGTTAGAGGCAAAAGGGGGATGGTGCACCTAGATCTTAAAACCTTAAATATGATTAGAAAACTCTCCAAAGTTGGGAATTGAAAAATAAGTTGGTTCCTCGTTCACGATCCCACGTATCGTGCTTTTAATTGCCGCATTTTTCCCAGCGTGCTCACGAGGCCCAAAGAGCAAGGAGTGAGAACCCGAGAATCAGCGAAAAATGCGTTTCAAAATGACAATTCTCCGCCTAACTATAAAAAGTTGATAACCCCAACAAACCTAGAGAAAGTTGGCATTAGCCTTCCATTGCGTGAGGTCTTTGTTTCACGTGATCTTAATTATTTTTTCTTATTTTACAAATATGGTTATCTCAAAGTACTTGAAGAGAACATGAGACTCAAAGAAAGGGTCCTCTCGTAGCGATGACATCCCCCCCAACTCTTCTATTCATGCTTCGCAGATCATGGGATCCTCTAAAAAAGATCACGCCTTGACTACTCATTCACATGAAAGGGAATAAGAGTAAAGCAAAAGACATCACGACGATCACGATGCCGGTCATAAAGGCAAAAAAATCCAAGGAAGTTGCTCCAATCCTGATCACGCAGATGTTCCCTCGCGTGCTCCCTGAATCGATATAGTGTGAGTTGCAAAGTTTGGCTCTAGAGTACCAGATATGCCCAATCTCAGGAAAATGGCAATTCCTCATGACACATGTCTACAGGAGAAGTCATGGATGGATACCCTAATTGCCAACGCGATGCATTTTAAAATATCGTGATACTGTGAAATGGTAAGCACCGATCATCTTTTTCCCGTCTTGAATTGCTTCTCGTTCCCTTCACTTTTCATAACAACACGTCCTCATATTTAGATTAGCGTTGTGATCTTAGATTCCAGAAAGTACTCTACAACACTCGAGCAAAAGTGCAGTGAATTGATGAGCCTCAAAGGCCTTCCCGAACGGCTCCGAGCCTCTGAAGCCGAGAACGTTGTAATGAAGTAGGAGCTAAAAAGAGGCCAAGGCACTAGCATCATCGCACGAGATAGAGCTCAAAGATCAAAAAGCCAAGCTCGAGACGACCATCAACACGAAGAAAATTATTGAGAAGAACGTGAAGGAAGTTGAGACCTTGAAAGGCCAACTTTGTCAGGCCCAAGCAAGAAAGGAGGAGATCATTGCCGAGGAATTCAAGAGTGATGCATTCAAAGAAAGGGTAGGAGAAGAGATCTACCCCCATTGGGAACATGGTGTTAGAGTTGGGGTCCACCAGTCCGTTGAGAAGTTCAAAAGCCTGAGTGACGAGATCCCGTACTTTGAATCAGACTACAATAACAAATGCAGAAGGCCCGACATCGTAGACTCTGATGATGAGGATGTCGAATCAGGAAAGGAGAAAGTTGTCGCGATGGATGTCGACGCCTGAAGAACTTTGGGAATTTCCTCCTCCACGCTTGATTTCCCCTCACTTTTTTGTGAAAAGACCCCTTCCTATAGGGGAATGTAATTAAACTTAAGTTCTAATTTTGGAGCCAACTTCGGCCATCAAGATCCATGTAAATATATACATTATGATCATGGCTTTCATGCCTTAACTTTCACTGCCTTGCAATCTTTCAAATGACAACTAGATAATCGCGATGTGGTAAACCAAGGGGCAAGCCCCAAGGTGATCTCACCCAATGTAAGGACCATTGCGGTGGAAAATCCGAATTAGGCTTGAATGATCTCACGCGACGGGATATTATGATCATGCATGCATTCAATCACTAACCACGACAGGCATGTGAAAAGTGTGGCGTACCATAGTGCGACAGAAGACCATTATCCAGCACCCTTGTTTTCTGTAGTATGTACCCCGGACACCGGGTTCCCATATGTTCATGCTTTATCGCGGTCCTAATTTCGTTTCCCAACAAACTGTCGTCATATACATGTCTCTCCATCAACTAGCATGCATCTAAGACCACCTTCCCTCTTTAGCCCCCCAATCCTCACACGGACCTCATAGAAGAAACATAAGAACAGAGCCATTTATTGAGAGACTGTTTCCATCGACGATGCTAATGAAGGTTCCCGAAAATCGCGATTAAGATAAAACACTCGATAATCCCCTCCCAAGACAAGATATGCTGGAAGATGGACTCTTCTTCCTTTATTGATATGAACACGATAAATTACAAGCTTCCGGAAACAACGAAAAAGGGTTATAAGGGCTATAGTCTTAATTAGGGAGGAACTTCACATTGATCGGAAGTTTAGCAAGCCTTCAGTCCCCAAAAAGTCGATCCCTTTCTTTGAAGAGGAGCATGCTATATAGAGAGAATATGAGCTGCTTGAGATGACTGAGTTGTTATGCTCACGTGTTGACGTCAAAGAGATTGATCTTGATATATGGCTATCAAGTTGTCATCTTCTCTCGGACTGAAGAAAAGGAGGACTGTGAGGTGGTCTTCTAATTGATCATCACTTTCATTGTTTACGCGGTCTTCAGTTTATTATTGGCCGGTCTTTCACCGCGTGTCTCCCAAACTCTACGGAAATGAATAGTCCATACCTCTACGCCAACAACGCACGTTGTCTCTTCTCTAGTTTCTTGAATTTAGACTGCGCAATCATTCGTATAGCTTCGATCACCAACACGTTCATGTATTCGTCACACATTCCCTCTAATTTGTTGTGGTCATCAATGATTAATAAAATTAATTATGACATTAATGCTGTAGAAGATACCAAAATCCATGAAAATTGACTATAGAAAATTAGAAACATAAGTATATCTTAGGAAATCGTCATCATAAATTACATTCGATGTATTGCGTTAATTCTGCAATGTCTTTAGAATTATTTTCAATGCACTTATGTAATTCACTTAACCTTTCTTTCCCGAAAGGAAAATTGCAATTCGCTTGGGGTGGCAAATATTTCATTCATGCACTAATGTGATTTTACACTTCATTTGATCAATATAACGATATACATTCACGCTAAGTCGAATCAACATTTACTCGTAATATAATTCGGATAAGTGAAAATATTCTAATTATCTGCTGCCTTACTGTAATCGACCGAACAAAAGTCCTACCCAAACTGACCGAAGTAAATTGATTTTTTTTTTGGTGAAGTACTAAAGTAAATAGATTAGATAAAGAAATATGATAAACTCGAAAGGTGGAGAATCTTCATAAAATCTGGAAATATATAAATTAAACAGAAACACGAAGAGAAAAAGGTGGCCTTGATTTTTCTATTTCCCTAAATTTGGAATAAAATAATTCAAATTGTACTTGAAAAACATCAAATGATAAAATAATTCGACAAATATACAAATGAAACGGAAAACATTATCAAAATCTTGTCAATTAGTACAAATAATTAATTGCAGCATACAATACAGTAAACCCAGTCCTATTAAAAAATACAATTAAACTTCAATCATGCAAAGTTTTATCTTCATCAATCCAAGACAAAAACTAAATTGATTCCTCTCCTATAAAAACCAGAACTCCACCTCCATTTTCATCTAAGCCTGCAACACTGACACCTCTGAATCTTCCCTTTCCCCATAACTCTCCAAACCTCATCTCTGTTCACAGTTTTAACCGTCAAACCAGAAAAACAGAGATCTAAGAAGAAGAAGAAAATGTTGGAAGCAATTAAGTACATGCTCGGCTCCACCGGCTCAAGCGGTTTCGGCTCAAAATCAACCGCCGAAGATGTCACCGGCGACCTCCGCCACATCACCGCCATCATCACCGGTAATTGACCTAATAATGCACAATCGAAAAGCGTTTCGAATCCGGGGCTGTTAATTATCACCTAATCACGCTTCTAATCATTGATTCTTCATTACTACGGTGTTCTAATTTTTTTGTTCTCCCTCTCTCTTACTTTTTTAAACTTTAAAATAGGCGCCACGTCTGGAATCGGAGCAGAAACAGCGCGCGTGTTGGCGAAGCGCGGCGCGAGGTTAGTACTCCCGGCGCGTAGCTACAAGGCGGCGGAGGAAGCACGTGCGAGGATCTTGGCGGAGATTCCGGCGGCTCAAGTTATCGTCATGGCTCTCGATCTGAGCTCACTCGCTTCTGTTCGTAAGTTCGTCAGAGAATTCGAATCAATGGATCTGCCTCTCAATCTCCTCATGTAAGACTTCAATTCGAGTACAAATTGAACATTCACTCACAAACTCGCTCAATCTCCATTTTAACAGTGCCGATTTTGTGTTTGACAGAAGCAACGCCGGGAAATTCTCGCACCAGCACGCGATTTCCGAGGACGGGATTGAGATGACGTTCGCGACGAACTACCTCGGCCATTTTCTTCTGACGAAACTTCTGATGACGAAGATGGCGGAAACCGCGAAGGAGACGGGCGTTCAAGGACGGGTCGTCAATGTCACCTCCGGCATACACACTTGGTTCTCCGGCGATATGTTTGAGTACCTCAAACTCATCACCAAAAGCAAAAGGTGATCACAGAGTAGCTAAAATTGAAAAATACTTTCCCCTGCAAATTTCTTATCTGTATGTAATGTTATTCACAGTGATTACGATGCCACACGTGCATACTCGCTGTCTAAGCTCGCCAACGTACTGCACACAAAGGAGCTGTCTCGCAAATTCAAGGTACTAATTGATTTATTTAATTAGTCTAATCACATACTTAACCACAGATCTGTGGCTAATTTGGTGACACACGCAGGAAATGGAGGCAAATGTGTCAGTGAACTGCGTTCATCCTGGAATCGTGAGAACCAGAATCACAAGAGACAGAGAAGGTCTTATCACAGGTGATTATTGGAGTATTAATCCTCCTAATCATTTACTTTATTCGTTAGTGCTTTCTTGAGCATTGAATTGAGCATTTTCATTGATAAATTGACAGATCTGGTGTTCTTCCTGGCATCAAAGTTCTTAAAGACTATTCCACAAGGAGCAGCTACAACATGTTACGTTGCAACACATCCGAGAGTGAAAAGCGTCACCGGAAAATACTTCGCGGATTGTAACGAAACTTTCACACCGAGAATAGGTGACGTGTACGAAGCTGAGCGCCTCTGGTCAGTATCTGAGAGTATGGTGGATGAAACGAAGGACTCCAAATCGTGCTTTGGACATCTTAAGTCGTTTTAATTAATTGATTAGAGAAAGTTAATTAGGTGTTTAGGCGTAAGAAGGTAGAGGGTTGGAGTAGGGCGAGAAAGAGAATATACAGAGTGGGATTTATTCATTTGTTATGGCATATGGAGAGTGTGGTTGGTAATGTTATTATTATATATATGTGTACATGCATGCATCTATGATGTACTGTTTTGCTCATCAAATTACAAGGTCTTAGAACATCAGAAACCTTATACATGGAAAAATATGGGATAGTTTAGTTAGTATGTTTGTCTCAAATTTGTTATATAGTGAAGTGTTTTTCTTTAATTATGTTACCACCTGTCTTGTAGTACGCGCACTATTTTCATCACCTGATGTGTGATTTAGATTCCCAAATTATTAAGGTTATCGGTTTAAATGAGTGTCCTTGTTCTAGATCTTGAGATACCATGTACGTTATATGGACTCTACGTCTCATGCAATTTAAATGATCGTGTTCTATAACCAATTAACAAGTAATCCATTTATAAATATGTATTTTATTTCAGTGGTATTTTAAAGAAACTCTTTTTTGATATACTTTTTTATTTTGACTTGTTATATTTAGCGATGCTTATGTTTTGTGACGTAAATATATTGTGCTATATATTTATAAAACGAATCAAATAAGATTATACATTACTTTGTTTTCCTTTATATCAAAAATAATCGAAAAGACTCTCAAATTATGAATAGTATCAAAAATTAAAAACTGAACTATATATGTTATAGGACGGAGAGAATATTTCATTTGTCAATGGTAAGTAATTGAAGTTGGAGTGGGTTTAAATGATCGAGCCCAGAGAAATATTAATTTTAATGGTTAACAAAATGATTATTATGGTATTAAATTGATTAGTTTTGACTAGGGTTAGTCAAAAGAGCACGAGGATAAAAAATGATCGTACAAGACCGAACTGGTCATACTTCAGTCCGATCCCGGTCCATGTTTTAAAAACAATTTTAATTTTGGTCTAGATTAGATTAAGATTGTATTTTGTGTTATATGGATATTTATAATTTTATTAACAATTTCTTTCATCAATAATAAAAAATTAAATAAAAAATTAATAATGTTAATAAATTATAGTTATATTAAAAACATTATATTTTGCCAAATTAAAATTTAAAGGTAGAAAAAATACGTTAACTAGTCTATTAAGGTCCAAAGACAACCACAACAGGCCGAATCATACCGATCTGATTCCCGGTCCTCACTTTCAAAAAAAGCCGGTTCAGTGGACCGGACCGGAATTGTTGGTCCGATCCGGTCCATTTACACACCCTAGTTTTGAGTAGAATCTACAAAGAAAACAAAAAGAAACTAGCATATGTCTCGTGCCATGCACGAGAATATTTTAATATGTACGTCATAAATATTAATTATATTATTATGTTTGAATATATATAATGTATAAATAATATTATAAGATTTCTATAAGAGAGTTTATTATGCATGTGAGATTTGATTAAGTTGTGAAATTTGATAAGATAATGAATACCTATTAGATAAAGGACACATGGTGAATAGTACTACTATAATCTAAATAATCTTAGATATAATCGTAGTAAAATGAATGTTCCAAATTTAACTTCTATCGAATTTGAGTCATTCAGAAACCAATTTGATTTGATTAGAGTGATTTACCAATAACAACAATAAATTCATTTAAGAATAAACTTCCAATATACACTTATTTAACTTTTTGATAATTTAATAAGTAAGAAGTTCTTTATATATACATTTACAACGTTTTCCTTAAAAAATTTATAGTATCATAAATTTTTACATAAGACCTTTTAAAATTTATCAAAACAATTTGTTAAAATCTTTATAATAAACAACGTGTTTCATGAAAAAATAAAATCTGATTTCTATAGTACTAATCAGAATTAAAATCAAACTATTTTCTCCACACATCAAACTTTTAAACTTTTTTGTAAACTTTATACCTCAATTTTATTTATGTAGATATTTTTTTTGACAAAGCTTAATATCAAAATAAATATATTAATATAAAATATTTTATTTTACTATTTTTTTAAAAAGCGCCACAACGGTTGGATTCAATTTGATATCATATATAATATAAATTTCATAATAATAACGGATAATCTATCAAATGCTGATTAAGTGTGGAAGATATAGGTTGTTTAAGAAGAGAGAATCGTTGGTTCCTTATAGTCATTTCTCTTTTATATCGTGACAACTCTTGTTCCCTCACCTTTTTAGCAGTCAGTTCAGTAAGTATAGACAGGCAATCTAATGCTCTAGCCGCCTTTTGCAACGATTGCTGCATGTAAGAAGAAAATTTAAGAATGTTTTTCTATCTTTTCCAGAAGTCACTCGAGAGAGAAGCCGCACCCGGTGCCACGAAATGATTGAGAACTAGGACGGGACTATGTTTCTATTTATTTTTGTTTCGAATTGGTCATGGGCTCTTTTACCTTGGAAAATTATACAGTTACCTCATGGGGAATTAGCCGCACCTACAAATGATATAAATACGACTGTAGCTTTAGCTTTACTCACGTCAGTGGCATATTTCTATATATGTTTAATATAGTTATTGTTATGTTATAAACCCCCCTCCTAACTGTTCTTAAACTTGTTATTGTTATGTTATAAACCCCCCTCCTATTAGTATATGTTAAAATATATGTTTATATATGTTTAATATAGTTATTAATTTGGAAAATGAAAACTAATCTAAATTTATAAAATAATTGTTTAACATTTTAATTAATAAGAATAATTTAAATATAATAAATTAATAAGATTAAAATAAAATTATCTTAGCAAGTTATTCCTACAGATGTAATAATTTATTATAAAAAATTAAAAATTAGAAGAGAGAGAATAATAGGACCAATAAGAGAAGAAGAATTGACTAAAATTAAGGAGAAAGCTTGAAAAGTTTTTTTTAAAAAATATATTCCCTATTGATACAAATACATGTCGTTATACAAAATTTCACATAAATTAAGGTATAATTTTCTTTTCCTAAATATCCCTAATAAAGTATCATTAGAAATGTAAAAAAAAATCTCTAGAAAAATAAAGTAGCATTAATGTAATAATTGTATAGGGGTAAATGTGGTAAAATAAGAAAAAATTAGTAAAATGACATGTATTTATATCCAACAAAATCTTAATATATATTAAAGCAAAATTATTTCAAGTCTGCTCAAGAGTTTTGGTCCCATCATTACTTATGTATCAATTCCCTATTTTCCACACTATTCTCTCTCCTCTTTATTAACTTTTCTTTTTTTATTTTTTCATTACCTATATATTAAAGTTATAATTGGATATATTATTTTTTATTTATCAAATCTTATTCCTAACCGCTTTTCTATTTAAGAACATATATTATTCCTAGAGTCTCTTATTATAGTGATATTTATGAATAAACTCTCACATTTTTAAGAATAAGTTGTTAAGTTGATTTTATTTTAATTTGTTTAATTATTAAATTTAAATTATTTACCTAAAAAATAAATTAATAATTAAAATGTCTTTTATAAATTTAGACTATTTTCAAAATGACAAATATTAATTACGTAAATAAGTTTACAAAAAAGTTTTAAATTTTTTATCTCTAAAGAAAATAATTTGATTTTTTATTCCGATTTAGCTTATAAAATTTAGATTTTAGATTGTTTTATAGAAGTTAAATTTGGAATCGTTCATTTTTATCTATTATTTAGATTATAGTAGTATTATTCACCATGTGTCACTATTTTATATATAATAACTATTCATTATCTCATCAAATCTCACAGTTTAATCAAATCTCACATCTATAATAAACTATGTTATAGAAAATATAATTTATAACACTTATACGCTAATTATCCTAAAATAATATCTATTTGTAACCAAGGAGAGTATTTTTTTTATTGAGGTCAACAAAGGGAATCCTCCCTCCCTAACCAGGAGGCAATCCTACATTCTCATCAGTGATAATGCTTACAAAAGATGAAAGAAAACTAAGGAACAAATGTTGCATTGCACGCAACCTTTCTCGCAGAGTCCTGATATGAGTATCAGGTATAGAACCTACATTACATAATTTACATATCATTCTAGTATCTAGATTATCTGCTTCTCTTGATGCTAACATATCCGCAACCTTGTTATTCTCTCTGAAGCAGTGGAAAGTCTTGGTTTCCATGAAGAAGTGGAGCTCTTTGTGGATATCCTCGATAATATTCTTGATACTCCATGGGACCTGCCAAATTTTACGAATGGCATTGAGAACATTTAAGTTATCCCCTTCAATAATAATTTTTGGCAACTTCAATTCCCTAGCTAACTTGATCCCTTCTCTTGCTGCCATGGCCTCCCCTTGAATTGCAGATGTTGTGTTAATTCTTTTATGATCTATTTTAACAATATAACCATTATGGTCACGAATAATGTTCCCGATACATACGTCTCCATTTGGATAGTACGAAGCATCGAAGTTTAATTTAAACCAATCTCTAGGAGGTTTTTTCCAATTAGTATTATTTTTTCTTTTTTATAATTAATACGGGAATTATTATTTTTTTATTATTTTTACTGCTATGTTTGATCGAGTTAAAGTCTTTAGAAGCTGTCCATGAATGAAATGAAATAGAAGCCATATCAATTGGCGAAGTTTTAGAAGTATTAAATCTATCGAATATCAACTTATTTCTATGTCTCCAAAGTTCATGCCAAAGAAAAAACATTATATCTATGTTTTGATTATTGTTACAGAAATAATCAAATCATTGATGAAGATTCTTGTATGTCTATAGTTGATTTTTCTGCCTAATCTATGCTCCAAATTATGAATCATCTTAACAGTCTGAGGGCATTTAAAGAAAAAATATGATGTAGTTTCTAATTGACTATTACAAGGCGTACAATGATTCAGAACTCTATTAAAATACCTATTTAATCTTTCTGTAGTTGGAAGGCAGTCCGATAATGCTTTCAATAAGAAGTTCTTTATTTTAGGTGGAATATTGAGGTTCCACATTTTAGTAAAGATAGTACTATTCATACTTGTACACTGATTTTTAGTAAGTTCAATTGCTGACTTGGTGTTAAATTCCCCAGAGCTGGAAAGATTCCAAATAAGTTTATCTTCTATATCTGAGGACGAAATAAAGATTTTGACAATTTGATTAACAATATTAATAGGAAGAATTGTGACTAATTTGATTGGGTCCCATTCCTTAGATGCCGTTATAAATTCAGATACTTTACTATCAATATTATGGGTAGTCGGATTAAAAAATTGTTTAATCGTAATGTTAGGAATCCAATTATCATACCAAAAGTTAATACAATTGCCATTGCCAACCACCCAAAAAAGTCCATTGCGGAATTTATCTCTAAGGTGAAGCAGACACCCAAATTGCCAGGAATGTTTGGATTTTTTATTATAATTTAAAATATTATGGTTTTTAATGTATTTCTCTTTAATAATTTTGACCCACATATTATTATTGTTATCATTAACAATTTTCCATAACAGCTTCATCTGTAAAGCAATATTAATATTTTCAGCCTTCTGGAGACTGATACCCCCATTTTGCTTGGGCTCATAAATATAATCCCATGAGATGAGAGCTCTAGAATTTTCCTCAAATTTATTCCAGAATTTTTTTTTGTTAACTTCGTCAATTTGTTTATGAATGCCTGAAGGTAGGAAAAAACTTTGCATTAGGTAATTTGTCTGAGAAAGAAGATTCGATTGTATTAGAATTGTTCTACGTGCTTGAGATAATATATTGGCTTTCCAATTGGAAAGTTGATTTTTAAGTTTCGTAATAGCATAGTCGAAACATTCATTTTTAACTTTACCTGCTAATATTGGAATTCCTAGATATTTTTCCATGGTAGTTGTAATATGAATTTGAAGTTCCGAGGCAATACTATTTTTAATGTTAGAATGTATATTTCTAGAGAATTGAATGAAGCTCTTTTCATAATTTATTTTTAAACCATATATTTTAGATAAGTGGTTTAGAGTATGTTTAATGAATCTTGCATTAGTATTATTTGCATTTGCAAAAATGATAGTATCATCCGCAAAGCTGAGGAAAGGAATGCATGTTCCATTGTTACATAATTTGATGCCAACCTTATGATTTTGTTTTTGTGCTTCGTTAGTGAGATATCTTGCCAAACATTCCATACAAATAATAAATATGAATGGAACAATTGGATCGCCTTGTCGAATACCACATTTGGGTTTAAAATTGGGTCCTGTTTCATTATTAACCAGTACCGAGAAGGAGGCTGATGAGATACATTTCATAATTAAGTTAGTCCAATTAACTGAGAATCCAAAAGATAACATCATTTGTCGAATGAATGGCCATTGAATTTTATCATAAGCCTTCTCCATGTCAATTTTAATAGCCATCCATCCTCTATTACCTTTATTTTTATTGAGTCAAAAATTTCATGTGCAATTAAAATGTTGTCTTGAATTAACCGGTTTTGTACAAATGCACCCTGTAATAGATTAATAATTTTAGGTAACAGATTCTGCAATCTATTAGCCATTAATTTTGTAATTATTTTGTAAATAGTGTTACATAAACTGATAGGCCGGAAATGGTTTATTGTTTGTGGATTATTGGTTTTAGGAATTAGAGATATAAAAGAGTGAGTTGATTCTGATAGAAGGGATTGACTATGGAAGAAAGCTTGAACCGATTTTGTTACGGATTTTCCAACTATGGACCAATAATCCTGGTAAAATTCCGCGGGGAATCCATCCGGTCCACAAGTTTTATTTTTAGGTAAATCAAAAACAATATTTTTGACTTCCACATCTGAGTTTTTTTAGAAGAATACCATTATCCGAGTCCGAAATTATATTAGGGATAATATCAAAATCATCAATGTGTAAGGGATGGATATGCTGAGGATTAAAACGGATTTGAAGATCCTTAGTAATTGCGTTTTGAATTTGAGATTGTTCTGAGTAGTGAATACCATCACTGGAGGTAAAAGACGTAATTTTCTGTTTAAACATACGTTGTTTTGCAATGTTCTGAAAATATTTAGTGTTTTTATCCATATGATAATTATTTGAACCTTAGCCATTTGAATCCAATATTTATGCTGAAATGAAAGGAGAGCGTTATATTGATTCGTAATGATTTGAAGTTTATTGATTAAATAAGTGTTTTGCGGATCATTGAGGATATCTCGTTGGATTTGGTTTAAACTATTACTAGTATTGATGAGTTTGTTATGATTATTATCAGTAAACTGTTTTCTCCAATTTTTGGATATATTATCAGTAAAAAATCTGCCATGGTGGCCCCCACCCACCAAACCCCCACCATGTACTGATAAACATGGTCTTATTCTTGCTTGCTTCTTCTTGTCCATTTGTACCAAGGAGAGTATTTTGGTCTTCTTAAAGTCTTACCTTTGTAAGTTTTGTCTTAACGTTGACTTATACTCCCTTCGTCCCATATTGTTTATCCAAAAGTACAACCGGACACGGGAATTAAGGGTTGTCTTGTTGATAAGATATAAATGAGAGAAAATAAAATTTGTGTAATTTATTGTTAAAGTAGTTGATTGGACATAAAGTAGAGAAAAAGTATTATGAGAGAGAAAATGATGTAAGTTAAAGATGATGTTGATGTTTGGTGAGAGAAATAAAGCCGAGTAAAATGTGTAATTTATTTGTTTGAGAAAAGTATAATTGTAATGAAAAATGGTATTATTGTAATTTGTATGTGCTATAGATAGAAACTTGGATAAACAAAAGGGGACAACCGAAAAGGAAATGTGGACAAATAAAATAGGATGGAGGGAGTATCTTTTTACCACTCACGTATTTATTTTAGCAATGAATATCTTCGCTTGGTAATATAAATATATAAAGAGCGTGGTTCAGGTAAGTATGACCCTTTAAATTAGAAATGAGAATGACTTTCAGCTATTTGTCAATTCTTAATTCAACCGTCCTTGTTATTTTTCATTTCTTCTTCTACCTCCCACCTCTTATCACCACGTTGCTATTACTCCGACCTCCAACCACCTTCACGCTGTCATCGACACTCTATCTATGCCTCATTCGTGTATCCTTGACCTCCCATCTCCGTCTTGTCGCTCCGTCTACCGGCGCTCCGCCAAGGCTCCACCATCCTCCACCTGTTACTCCTCATTTGGAATCGAATTTCGATGATTCAATAGTCGATTTCCACTAATTCAGGTACAAGGAATCCGATTTTATGATTAAATTTGATAAATAAGGACTTGAAATCAGAAGACTTACCCTAATTGATGACTTATCCTATTAAGAGTTGAATCGGCGTCGTTCAGAATTGAATTTCACTAATTCAAAAGTCGAAATCCACTAACTTGGGTGCAAGAGATCCGATTCTGTAGTTTAATTTGAGAAAAGAGAAATCGGAAAATACTTGTAAAAAATAGTTGCATAATACACAAAAGTATTTGCATGTATATCTATTATGCATATATTTTCAAACAATTTGCACATACAGTGATAGTGTGTGTGTTCACTTCTCTGTTGTGCACATACTCTAATGTAGTTCAATTATGTGTAATCAGTTCCCTATATTGTGCATGTACTTTCAAATAATGTGCACGTACAGTGACAATATGTGCATTCACTTATTTGTTGTGCACATACTCTAATGTAGTTCAATTGTGTGCAATCGGTTTCCTATATTGTACATGTACTTTCAAAGAATGTGAACGTACAGTGACAATGTGTACATTCACTTTTCTATTGTGCACATGCCCTAATGTAGTTCAATTGTGTGCAATCGATTTCCTATATTGTGCATGTACTTTCAAACAATGTACACGTACAATGACAATGTGTGCATCCACTTCTCTATAAATGCATCTATTGTGCATCTACTTTCAAACATTGTACACGTACGATGACAATATGTGCATCCACTTCTATATTATGCACATTGTGCATTACTTGTGTATTTTGTGCATGTATTTCCTTGGTTTTGTGTAGATACTTTATATTTTGTGCACGGTGACGGTCCGATGACCGATGGTGGTTCGGTGGCGGCGCTCCGACGGTCGGCGACGGGGCTCCGGTGCTAGTCCAACGACTACATTCCCGTAGGAAGTATTCAGGTGATATAAATCTTTTAATTAAAAGTCGTGTGTCTTGCACATGACTTTTAATGAAAGTCATCAAAAAGCGAGTGATCTTCTTTCAATCCAACAGTTGTGGTTTATTATCATTTCACATTTACTAATTTGTTCTAATGTGACATTTTTTCATACATAAAATAGATTTAAAAAAAATATTTTTACTCATTCATTGCCCAATATACCCTTATTTTTTTCTTTACATAGATATCTTACTAAGGAATATATATATATATATATATATATATATATATATATATATATATATATATAAGATGTTTCTGGTACGGACTGTGCGGACTGTGCACTTTTCAGCATATTATTGGTGCACTCTAAGTACATTATCAAGTGTACTACTGGTGCACTCCTTGGTGTACTAAGGTGCACTTCCCAGTAATGCACTAGTTCACTCCTCAGTGTACTAAGGTGTACTCCTCAATGTACTAAGGTGCACCCTCCAATAGTGTACTGGTGCACTTTACAGTAGTGCACTACCAGGTGCACTCTACGGTAGTACACTGGTGCACTATCCAGTAATATACTGGTGCACTATAATAGTCCGCACAGTCCGCACCGAAAATTAGTCCGCACCCGATCAACTTTCTCTCTATACCCTTAATTAAAGAAGTACATTGATATGAATGTGTTTTTTAATAAGGCAAATAGTAGTGTATTCTTTAAATAGACTAATAAATTTATTAAGATGGTAAGATTTTAGAGGTAGTTTAACATAGAAAAATATTATTAATTTCTATTCAAAATGTTCCATTAACTTATACTCCATCCGTTCCCTTTTTATCTTCCCACTTTCTTTTTTCGTTGTCCCATTTTTATTTTCTCACTTTCCATTTATTGAAACTAATTTTCAACCACTTTATCAATTTTCAATATACTTTCACTCTATCCAATACAAATTCTCCTCTCCTAATATTTCTTTTTCTTCATTCAATACTCAATTATTACTCTTTCTTCCTATGTCTTTCCTCTATAATTATTACTTTTCACTTTTTTTCTTAAAATCTGTATGTTTGATCAAAAGGGAAAATAAAAAGGAGAGTATTACTCCCTCTGTCCCGATATCTGCTTCCCATTTGTGTACAATGCACAGGAATTTAGGCAAGATTGAAGCCCAAGAAAAAAGTACAACTTGAGGTAGATGAGAGAGAAACTGTGGGGACATAGGCAGAAGGTTTAAAATCCTAACAGCCAATCAAAATACAAGCTGAATTTTAAACTTAGTGCCAAAACTGAAAGGGAGGAAAATTATAAACACAAAATCTGGACTATAAATACAATTACAGGGGACATTCAAGCTTCCCAAAATTTCACTCCCACACACAAGAACAAAACAGAGTAATCAATCCCCCTTCATCGCCTGCCATTCCAATGGCTTCAGGATTCGACTTAAACGTGGCTTTGCCTCCACCGGAGGATGAATGGGGGGTCGAAGATGATGGGGACATCGAGGGTAACTTACCTTTTGATCTCAATCAAACCCCCGAAGCCAACGCAGAAGCAGAGCAAGGGGCAGGACAAGATCATCAACAGCCCAGGAACCGCAGGCTCAGCGGAGATGAAAGACTCCATATTCTTGTGTGGCTTCTGCAACGGGCAAATGGGGGCCGTCTCGAACGAGGTTCAGTCAAGGAAGCTGCACAACAGTTCAACATTTCAAGGAGAAGTGTAAGCACACTGTGGAACATAGAGCAGAGGCAAAAGAAGGCAGGTGAGGTCTATAATGTCTCATCTCAATTTCATAATTGCGATAGAAAAAGGGTGCAAGTAGATGCCACAACAATCACGTCATTACAAATGGGGGAAAGATCATGCATTAGGGATTTAGCTACAAGATTCAACATATCAAAGAGCACCGTACACAGAATGGTGAGAAGGAAGCAGATAAGGCCCCACACAAATGCTTTGCATCCAGGTTTAACAGACATCAACAAGAAGGTACGTCTACAATGGATTTTAGGTTTGTTAGAAGGAGACAGTCCCAAAAGAAACAAGCTTACTATCCTATGTACGATTTCGTACATTTGGATGAGAAGTGGTTCAATCTTACGAAGAAGACCCAGAGGGTCTACTTAGCATCATCCGAAAGGGGACATTACAGGTCAGCTAGTTCTAGTAAATTTATTCCAAATGTTATGTTCACAGCAGTTGTAGCTAGGCCTAGGTATAATGATCTAGGTGAGTACACATCCGATGGAAAGATAGGTATATTCCCATTCACATATCAGGAGCCAGCAAAGAGAAAGTCCAAGAACAGAGAGAAGGGGACCATAATTACCAAGGTTGTAGAATCATTAAACAAGCATACAACACGAAGGATGCTCATAGACCATATCATACCAGCAATCAAAGCAAAGTGGCCAAAGAATGGGGGGCAGAACATCATATACATACAACAGGACAATGCAAGGGCACACATCACACAAGATGATTCAGAATGGCAATAAGTCTACATTCAAGATGAGTTCACCTTCATAATAGTTCAGCAACCACCCAACATCCCTGATTTAAATATTTTAGATTTGTTTTTTTTAGGAGCATACAATCATTAATGCATAAAAAGATGCCCAAAGATGTAGAGAAAATGCTAGAGGCTGTACTAGAAGCATACCATGAGCTAGATCCTAAAACACTAAGCAATGTATGGATGACACTACAGTATGTAATGAATGAAATTCTGAAGGTGCAGGGGGGTAATGGATATGATGTCCCTCATGTAAACAAAAAAAGACTTGAAAGACAGGGAAATCTGCCAATCTGAGTCAAGGCCCCTAGAAGAGCAGTCTTGGATGCATGGAGCATAGTGAATGATGACTCAGGTATGAATGCGCAAACAAGTCAGAGGGGACAAGCAACAACAAGGGGTCAGGCTACAACTAGGGGACAAACAACAATGGAAGCACACAATCAAGCATCAACTTCAGGGACAACAGAGATTGGACATGCAACAATGCAAATGGTTAACCAAGCATCTACCGATATGGCAGGGGAACAAAGTCAGTAGGTATATGCAATGACACAAGATGATGAATATGAGATCATGATAGAATAGAGGTGAATCAAAGGTTCTATTCTAAGATGATCTTATAGGCCGAGATAGTTGTTTTTTGTGGGCAAATATGTAACAAAGTGGTTAGAGAGTGGATATTTTGGGCAATGTAATTGTAAGCATTTGTATTTTGGATAATATAAAGCGTTTAAGAATGTCATGTCTCAAAGGGGTAATACACTATGCAAAAACCAAAATAGTTATTTCAGATATTATGGTCTCAGAATGTCCCCAAGCATCATTGACTACGCATTCCGAACTTTGCACCCCGATAGCACCAGGAGACAATACTTATCATAAGTTGATAAGTCTTGTCTCGGCGCAGTTAGAGTGCACGTACCTCAAGGGCCGTGTCTCAGACAATGAAAGACTCATCATAGACATATAGTATAAAGGTATGTACAACAAGAAGCATAGATTGGTAAGGATAACGGTATGTAGAACAAGAAGCAGAGTTTGGGACAACATGGAGTAGAGGTGGTTATAAAAACAGAATTAGGGGACATGTACATAGCAGTATCTGTTCCATTGCTACTTAATGGCATAGGGGACATACATGGACATATGAATATGTTGTTACAACTACCTAAGAAAAAGGAGACATGGCTTATTTTGTAGGTGATGTATTGAATATGTTATGGTAGACATGACATGGCTTGTTCATCATCCATCGCATTGCATACACAGACAGGGATATAGGAAATAACATTAAGTGTAATACAAACAAAGCAGTTCACATAACACTTACAACACTTCACAAACAAGATCAACATACATTACAACTCAAAAACTTACTAGTTTCATGGTTAGGCATGCATATTACTTGGCCAACCAGGCCCCAAAAAACCACCTAGTTTAACCATCCATAAACAAAAGCTGTGCAAAATATACTTCATACCTTAATTATTGCAAAATACTAGGAATACGATATGTAATCTAAATTGTGTAGCACTTAGCTGTGGGCTTTAGAGGGAACGCCTCAGTGTCACTACTACTAGTCAACACCAAGTTGATGACCTCGACTTTCTTCAGCGGGGGAGCAGAAGCAGGCTCCGGTGCAGCTCTTTTCCTTGTCGGCGGAGTCGCCACCTCGTCCTCGTCATCAGAGATCACAATGACCACCGGCCCCTGGACGCTCCAGCCGAGGTCCACGGTATCGCCTGACATGGGGTTGCAGATTTCGTGCAAGTGGAGCCCGTCTTCGAACTCGGGGTCGTTGGAACCACAGTGTGAAGCAGCCATCGCTACACAAATAACAAAACGTAAATGAGGGACATGCATTTACCACAAAGCATCATTGACCAAAAGGAGACAACGGATACAGAGCTAGCAACATGATTGAATGAAAAAATGGACATGCAATCAACAATGAGACATGAAAGAAGGGGCATGAAAAAGGGGCATTCCACACACCATCATGCAAGTCAGAGAGGGGAATCCAGTTCACCACTTGCAACCACAAAGATAAACAACATAACAAACGCAAATCCATGCCTGCTTTCGGATAATTTAACAAGCGGTTCATATTCACATTACAACACAAGCAACCATAGAGGACATACGCAACTGAAAGCCAACATGCAGTAACATAATTGCATAATTCACGAACAAGTTTATAACCATAATGTGACACATTCAACCACATATAACAAGGATAGAATAAAACGCACATGCAATCATGTGTTCGGAACCCTTCCACAACCAATCAGACAAAAGATCATACGCAACCAACCAGAGATCACAGTCACAGTAAATACAAACACATGCACGCAAAGATGAGGTCGACATATAACCCAACATGCAATCCTGTTTTCGACACCTCTGTAACAACTGATCACAATCATAGAATGGGTCCATACAAACAACGTAAACAAACCACAAAATAAACAACAAAAGTCACAAACAAGCCTAAGATCTGTTCAGTTCACGTGGAAAAACAAATGGAAGGGGACATCCATTGATTAAACACATTTTTCGGACAAATGGGGAGCAAATTAAATCGAGAGTGGACATAAACAATGAATAAAAGGCAACAGGAAACCGAAAATCCCACCAAAGATCCGTATATTGAATGGATCTGAACATGCAAGGGGACATGCTATTGTTTCCGTCAAATTCAGAAGCATAAAGAAGGACATCAAAGGGGAACTGTGAAGGCGGACTTTATAAAGCTCAAGAACAGGGGATCAAACACTCTGTCGGCAGCCACAAAGGGCGTCAACAAACATCCCGTTCTTTCACAACAAGTCGACAAAAAAAAACAGAGTATACCTTTCGACAATCGGGATCCAACCCAGAGTAAAACAAAAACCAGTCGAATCAAGCAAGATCTGGTTAAATATGCGGTCAAAAAACCGATCTAAACCAACATAAAGCGATTTTGACATCAGAGTTACCAGATCCGGGTAAAAAAGGGGACATGCAAATGAAAATCAAACCGAAAACAGGGGATCAAGACCATTTCAATCGAAACCAACATCAACACCGATTGAATCAATCAGGATGTGGGTACATAACCGGTCAATAAACAGATCCAAACCCGCATAAATCGGTTTCGGCATCAGCAAAACAAGATCAAGCCAACAAAGGGACATGGAAATAAAAAAAAAGTAGGGGATTTAAGCTCAGAAAAACCTCAAAACCAACAAACACACCAGATCTGGAAGATCAACCGGCAAAACATCAGATCTGAGAGCAAAAACCGATTTCGGAAACGCAAGAACAAGATCCAGCAAAAAGAGGGGACTTGCAACCGGTAAAATCAAGTGAATAACACATGAAAAGAGGCGGAGATGGAGTGAAGATTGAGATGGAGACATGGGGGAAGCACGAACCCGGGAGTGGAGGAGATTTGGGAGTGAATGGAGTAAAGCGGCCGAAGCAAAGTGAGGAAATGATGAGAGGTGAGGGGAGAGGTTAGGTCTGGCAGAGTGAAAGTGAGGAGTGTGTTAGGGGGGGTTATAATATAGGTGGAGGGTATTTTCGGAATTTAAGTGAGAAAAGTAGGGATAGTTTTGGTTTTATGTAGGTTCCAAATTAGGAAAGTGTCAAAACAAGAAAAACATTTTATAACGCCGAAAAAGGAAAGTAGGAAGAAGAATATAAGACAGAGGGAGTATGAGAGAATAAAATATTTCATATGTATTTATAGTATTCGGACACGTATGTATATGACTAAATTTAGCACATGACTTCTTGAGCTCATTGTACTTGGACTTTATTTTTCATTTTTGACCTTATTAGTCTATATAATGATTAAATTTTTTGAAAGATACTCGTCTACAAAATAGAATAACGAGAACAGGAAATACAACCGGCCACATGCTACTGGATCGGAACACGGAAAACCCCATTACAGAGTTTTTATATATATAATTTTTTTTTATATATTTTGAATTTGTCATCTCAAGATACATGACTATATACATCATTTTGTGTCCACTCTCTCTATTATAGCATGTCATATTTATATCTCTGTGTCCGTTACTTACTGAAAAGTATTCCACATTAATTATGTTGGATCGTAGGGGATATTTCATCGGGAGTGAAGCCTTAAGAAGACTTCGAATTCAATCTTAAACGGAAGAAAGAGATAGAATGTGCTGAAGAAGATTCAAATAATTGAGAACTTTATATCAATTTGATCCAGGATAAAACTCACTTATTATTTTTATTTTTTACTAATTAAATTTACATGTGTTCCTCTACAAAACACTCTCTATTAGTGTTTACTTTCTCACTTTCTCGAAATGACTATAGAAGCACTCTACATTACTATAAAGAATAACTCTCTCAAAATGATGAAAACTTCGAACCCTTAACTAGTCATAATTTCCATTATTTATAGACAAGTTAAAACTCTAGCTTTCTATAACAAGTAAACAAGCAACATATTTAACATGTGCTTAATTGTTATTGGTCTTCAAGAATTCCTTTCTTGATTCAGTTCAACCGTTTTGCAACTTGGCTAAGCTTCTGACACGTGGTTGAGCTCGAACCTCATCCTTACCACTTGCATAATAAGCTAATACGTGTACGATCCATATAGCTTGATCAATATGCAACTTGCATTTTTAGCACGTGCTTGATATATGAATAACGCACTTTCTACTTATTTTTAACTTCTGATACACACTATTCTTTTTCTCAACTCTCTGGTATGTTTAGTCTCTCTTTGGATTATCAGCCCGACTATCGTGCTGATAAGCGATCTTGTAAACTTCTAAGCACGACCCTTACGCTTATATTTATTATAAGCCAGATTTACAAAGTTGCAATGTATAAGTTAGACCATAAAATTTATAAGTACAACCTATAACACTTAAAAATTCATAAAAATAATTATATACTAAATTTATAATTATTGAAACTTACAAAACTGAGCTAGCTATCTCAACTAACAAATTCTAAATTGGAAGATCTAAAATCGATGGTTTGATGTATTGTATAAAACGTACATAAAACGTATTTAGTTGCTGGTAGAACGTAAAATAAATTACAGTCTATATTTATGCATGGCATACAGCTAGGTACGTGCGTAACCTAAATACCTAATAATAATAATTTCGGTCAAAATTCGACTATCGGTAGAGCTGAGTTTGAATATATCATGCATGGTTGAAAATGATCACCTGTGATTTGCTGTCATTAGGTTCTGCGTCGGGAAGTACAATTACAGATTATAGGACATATATATACACACATCATATAATATCGTATATATTAGATTTTGCATTTGATGCCATACATGTATATACTGTATGCAACTTCGTCGATGCTCACGATACCTATAAACATAGGGTTGCCAAACATCGATCGGTATCAACTCGGATTTTTTAAATAATTTATTAACGTGTTAGAATAACACAGCCTAGCTAGCTAACATGCATATATGTTGATCATCGATATAGCTCAGCTGTCCACTATTATGGACTATATAACGGATAGTTAACCTCCATTCGTGTTTGACTGTCTGACTATAATTAAGTATACATGTATCTCTTATATAAGGTGTGGTGTGGTGTGGTGTTATCCAACAGAATAATAAAGCTGGTATAGTCAAATACTAGGGACGACAATACGACATGAACTATATAAATGCATTCAATTAAGTGCTCGGGCGAGGCTCCATAATAGTGCATACAGTTCATCAAGTATATAATTGATTAAGGTGATTTCTTCTACTACAAGATAGCTTACGTACATGTAGTTTATATATAGCCAGGTTAATTAGCATGTACGGAGTAATAGAATATAATCTATTGAATTTAATATAGCTATAGCCATAGCAAGGCAATATAGCCGAATAGGTTTAGAGGAGAAAGATGTTCTTTTGCACCTACATGTTACGCGCAATTCGACATTGTTACGAAGCACTTCTTTTATTTTTATACGAAAACATTGGTCAAACACGAAATCTTCAAAATGTATCTAGGTACTTTAAAGCCTACACGATCAGGTATCCGAATCCATAGTGATCGATACGCTAATTATAAAAAATTTGATACTATACACGCATGTTAACCTGTAGACTGTAGTGCGTTGGAAGGATAGTATTTCTAAAGAATTTTAGATTTGAGAAGATTGAGATAATATAATATTAAAGATGATTATTATTTTATGATTTCGGAAGTTTATAATTTTTGTTTTATTTGTATGTTTTATTTTATTTTTATTTTTTTTAAAGAAAAACTCTTTTGAGGGAAACGGGTATATAGTTCTTCCATTAGATAGAGACAAGAAAGTTTATTAACTCTAAAAGTCGGTTTTGTGTTATAAGCATCCTCTGCTGATTCCAATCCATCGTTGACGAGTGCATACGTCGGTGGATATTGCGTTAACCTTGGGGGACAACGTCCTATTCGACTTTGCATCGAAAGATAAGGGCGAAATCGTTTCTAAGAAAATGGTCTCCATACCACGAAGCGATAACTTTTTCAATATTGGAATTCCAAGTATGTTTTCAATCGTTCTTTTCGAATTTAGTACTAAAAATTTAGAAACAATTTTGATTTGTTAAATTAAATCACCATTCTGTGCAAACGATAATCGAGAACAATATTAGAATGGATATCAAAATCGGCGGATTCGAGCAGTTCCAAATTGGTAAATTCATGGATCTAGGCAAAATTGGGGGTAACTCCGAAATTAGGGTTCGTAACCGGCTTCGATATCAAAATACGGGGTTTGGGGTTCGATTTTCGGAGATAGAAGCACATTCCATGAAATTGGGACCATGAATTGGTGTTTCACCGTGTCAATTTTCGGGTTTGGTGACAAATTCGTAAGTCAGACTTCAGGATCGAAGCTTTCGTGATCTTCAACAATGGCAAACGAGGTTCTGGTGTGGCGGCTAGTGACATTGATTGACACGGCAACCCAATCGTCACCGCCATCCTCAGATCTCGCGGCTTTGAGACAGCTTTGACTTGGCGCTATCCGAGTTACACCGAGTTGCAAACGAAGCTGAGCAAGAGAGCCGTCGTTAAAACTGCCTTGTTCGCCGATATGGAGAGACCAAAGCCTAGCGCATGAATACCGGAACCCCGTGAGACAACCTCTACCCACGTCGACGAACTTCTAACATTGAATACGGGCCAGAGTTTTTTTAAGAGCAAACAAATTCATTTATTCATAATTAGTTATAAGACGGTTATAATATGTACTAAAATATAATAGATACAAGTCTAAAATAATCAAATAAAATTCTCCTCCAGGAAGATTGTGAATCTCATAAACCAGATCTACCGCTTCTGCATACCCTCTTTTAATTCTTCGTTGTATCGTTGTACAACCTTCTACGAAGGGGTCCATTATTTAACATAAGTTTCTAGAAGGAAGATTATAATCTGATCCATCAGACTGTTAACTAGTAATAAGTATCCATCGTAAACCATTGTTTGCATCTCTCCCAATGCGGGAGTCCAAACCACCAACCCCTCTCCGAAGAGGGGACTCAACACCACCCATTAGAAGACAGGACTGAACCACAAACATAAGAGGGGACTGAATACCATCCACCATAAGGGATGACTGAACACTCTTAATCTAGGAGAGACTAAAAGTATCGACATAGTAGTCGATGATAGCCCCTCTAAACAAGAAGATTGTGCGATTACTGACTTGCTGGTAAAGATGTAGAGAAGAGGATAGAAGATGACGGTTACTTGGAAGTTTGGCAAACTAGTGTTGAATACGGGCCAGAGATATGTTTATAAATTGAGGGTGCAAATCGGCTGTCTCGGGCTTACGTGTTAGATGTTTGGTAGGCCTAAAAGTGGCAGACCCAATAGCTTGGCATATTAGTTTTTTTTAGTACAAGCAATACAAAGATAGAAAATGACCTAAATCATCAAAGCAGATGATCTTTAAAAAATCCCTAACTCCTAAAGAGAGATAACAGATTATAAGAGAATCTCTATCTTCAAGTTGTTCGAGTTAAATGCATGAATCAGTTGTAGGATGAAATTTCTTTGCGAACGAGACTTGGGAACAAAGTCAGCTGGTTGGTTACACGACCATCGAACATGATTGAATTATCAGCCTGCCAAGCAGAGGAAAAATTGTGGATGTCTTAAATGATCAGAGCGATTTCCCAAGACACCTTCCATATCCTTTTCAAACTATTAATAATAGAAAGATTGTCGCCTTCCACGACGACACACGAAACTCCCAGGTTATAGGATGCTTTGGCACCTGTAAGAGCAGCCAAAGCTTCAACCTGGAGGGCGTTATCCGCCAGAACCGAGGAAGAGTGAGCATCAATAATTTTACCTTTGTTGTCTTTGATGATGTAGGTAATGTTACCTTGATTGTTTTGAAGAACCATCAAAATTGATCTTAATCCAATTTCGGGGGAGGGTTTGTTCCATCGATGAATTTTGTTTTTTGATATAGATTAAGGGTGTAGATGTTCATTGTTATTAGAATTAATCTTTCTGATTTCATTGTTATTCGACAAATCAAATTGTGCAAGAGAACTAGCAATAATTTTTTGGGTACGCGAATGAGCCGAGCTTTCATCATTTCTGAAAATACATTATTCCTAGTTTCTGAGATGTTCCACCATAAGAAGAGAGCCAAGGCAATATTCGTGTTAGAATTAACAAAAAATTGCATAGATGAGAAGAAATCACCTGAGGCATCATGGGAATACGAAACACCAGTTTGTTGTTCCAAAGAGTAGAAAACATCTTTGGTAAATAAGCAGTAAAAAACAGATGGTTTATTGTTTCATTGCATCTCCCACAAAGAGAGCAATTGTGAGGTACTCTGTGAAAGAACCTATTAAGTCTTTCGGCTGTGGGAAGACAATCAGAACAGGCTTTCCATAAGATATTCTTAACTTTAGGAGGGTTATATAAGTTCCAATAGTTGAAGGATATATAACTAACATTATGTGTTCTGGAGGCTAAGAAGGCCGACCGACTAGAAAACTCCCTAGAGTCAGATGCCATCCAGATAATTTTGTCATTACTTGGTTGTGTCGGAATGTAAATTAATAGGATTTTATTGATGATGTTAGAGGGGAGAAGATTTGTAAGTTTTTGAATGTCCCAACGATGACCCAAAGTCCAAAATGAAATTTAATGTAGAATTTGAATTTTCATGGCCAATAAATAGGGCCAGGTCTGTTCCAAGAAGCCAGTTATATGTCCAATGATTGTACCATTTCCAATTTGCCAAGCAATGTTCTGTTTAAATTGTTCCCTCATAAAAATGAGCTTATTAAATTCCCAGGAAAACACAGAGTTTCTCTCAATAGTGAGGATACCAGATGTTGGGCCCGACCTAGCCACGATAGGTATTCACAAAGCCGGATTATCCGAGTAAGCCATAAACTCCTTTGGGCCAAGGTGTAGGCGCGGTCGAAGGTGCTTAGAAGCCCTAGGAAAGCCCAACATGAGTAATGTGTGGTCAAATAACGTCATAAAGAGGGGCTTTAATGTACGGTCAAGCAATGTCATAAAGAGGGGCTTTAATGTACGGTCAAGTAACGTCATAAAGAGGGGCTTTTAATGTACAATCAAGCAACGTCATAAAGAGGGGCTTTAACGTACGGTCAAACAACGTCATAAAGAGGGGCTTTAATGTACAGTCAAACAATGTCATAAAGAGCCCTCCATATTTACAAGCTATATATAGTGCACATGGGCGTGTCAGGTTCCCTCTCTCTAACTCCCTTTTTACCGTGATAAAGAAAGTAACGCACGGTCGAACACCGTTATTTTCTGACATTCAATAGATTCTCCCCTTTTCGGGTAGGATCAAGGTACCCGAATTCCAATCACTCTTTCTTTAAACACCTTTTCTAATCAAATCCTCTTTTCAGCCCACACAGATTATCACTGACTTAAGCATCGGAGAGTCAAATCCGGGGTACAATCTTCTCGGGCTTGGATTTGCAAGTTGGAGGCAAGATCCACCGTTCTATTTGAAGATCCATTACACAGTATAGTGGAGGAGTCCCGCATCTCAATATCTACCCGTTTAGATCGCTTTAGCATCGCTACCAAAGGTATTTCATATCTGATCACGCTAAGGTATTAACACCAGTGTTAGACAGGTACTTATCATAAATAATAGAAGTCAAAAGGGAGTTGGGATTTGTTAGAATCTTCCAAAGGAGTTTCATTTGAAGGGTCGTATTGCTTCCCGAAGTAAGTCTAAGACCAACTCCTCCTTCCGATCTGGGTTTACAGATTTTGTTCCAACTAATTAAAGGCGGGAAGTTATTATTCTTATTCCAAAAAAAATCTTTTATGAATGTCATCAATACAAAGTCCTTTAGGAAGAATAAAGCATTGCATTACATTATTCAGTTTAGTAGAAAGATTACTCTGAATAAGTTGAATTCTCCAAGTCTAAGAAAGTGAATTGGCTTTCCATTTAGCAAATTGTTTTTTAAGATTAGATGTATAGTCTTGAAATACGGCTTTACTAATTTACCATTGGTAACGGGAATACCCAAATATTTTTCTAATTTAGTGGTAATAAGGACATTTAAAAGAGACGTATAACGTTGTTGCAAGGTAGAAGACAAACCTTTGGAAAACTGGATCGAGCTTTTTCCATAGTTAATGTTAAGTCCGCTTTGAGTTACGAATGTGTTTAAGAAATGTTTGATAACATTAATATTTATATCTTAGCATCGGAAAAGATAATGGTATCTTCTGCAAAGCTAAGGAAAGGAATAATGCTGCCATTTTGTACTAATCTTGTACAAATTTGTCTAGCAGGTTGGGAGGCATAGTGAATAATTGAACGAGCAAAGAATTCCATGGCAATAATGAATAAAAAGGGGCAATGGGGTCACCTTGTCTGAGACCACAAGAGTGAGAAAATTCAGTGCAGGTTGATTATTAACTAAAACCGACACCCGGGGAGTAGTGATACATTGCTTAATTAGTGTGATCCATTTATCAGAAAAGCCAAATTTTGCAAGAACTTTGAAAATAAAGTTCCAATCTATTTTGTCATAGGATTTATCCATATTAATCTTGATAGCCAACCAGTTATCTCTTTTCTTAGTGTGCTTATGAAAGGAATGAAAAATCTCATGATCGGTCAGGATATTATCATGAATAATTCTACCTTCTACAAAGGCACTTTGGTATGGAGAAATAATCTTATTAAGAACAGTCTTAAGACGATTTGATAAGAGTTTGGAACTTATTTTTATATGAAGAGTTACATAATCCAATGGGTCAGAAATCGTTAATAGTCATAGGGGCATTTTTTGGGGATAAGAGCGATGAACGAATGATTTCAGTGAAACAAGATTTTTCCTGAATGGAAGAGAGGGACTAACCACCTTCTAGTATTTCTTATAAAAATCAATAGATAAAACATCCAGTCCTGGAATTATATCTATAGGTTGTTCAAAAACTGCTTTTTTTAATTCAGATAGTGTTGGAGGTTTTTTAAGAAGCAAGTTGTCTTTAGAGGTAAAGGGATAATGAGTAAATCTTGGTCGGAAATAGAGGTATTGTGGTTACTTGTCAACCAATCCATAAGTTCTGAAGTGATTGCATTGGATATTTCATGTTGAAATAGTATTGTTCTTAGTTTTAAAAGAATAGATAGTTTGTCGAAAGGAGCGAATTTTAGCTATGGAATGAGAGTATTTGGTGTTTTGGTCAATGTAAGCATGGTCCTTGATTTGGAACGAATTTTCCAATAATTGTTTTGAAATTTAAGAAGGGAAGTATTTCTTTTGGTGTGATTTTTAATTTTGTTTTTCAAGTTTTTATTTGAGGGATCCTGGAAAAGTTGGACATACAAGTTTTGAAGATTGTGATAAGAATTCACAAATTGGGTAAAGTTGTGATTACAGTTTTTTTTCCCAACCTTTGTCGTAAGTTTTAATAAGACGAAGTTTTTCAGATAATTTATACATAAATGATCCATTAAGTGTGTAGTTCCAAACTTTATGAACTAATTTATCAAACGATTTAAATTCAGACCAGACATTTTATTATCTAAAAGGTAGTTTAATGGAATTAGCATTTTTGT
>NW_027369711.1:0-40783 GCF_046119375.1 Phyllobates terribilis | reverse complement strand
TGGCGAAGCCCAGGAATCGCTGAATGGCCTTCAACCCCTCCGGTCGGGGCCATTTCTCGATGGCAGACAGTTTCTCAGGATCCATTTGTAGGTCGGTCTGAGAGATAATGTAGCCCAGAAACGGAAGCGAGGTCTGCTCAAAGAGGCACTTCTCAAATTTAGCGTAGAGATGGTTCTGCCTTAGCCTGAGCAGGACCTGACGAACGTCCCTCCGGTGAGTCTGGAGATCCGGAGAGAAGACCAAGATGTCGTCCAGGTACACCACTACGCAGGAGTAGAGAAGGTCCCGGAAGATGTCATTGACCAACTCTTGAAAGACGGCAGGAGCGTTACAGAGACCAAAGGGCATTACCAAGTATTCATAGTGGCCGTCCCGGGTGTTGAATGCCGTCTTCCATTCATCCCCCTGACGAATACGAACCAGGTTGTACGCCCCACAAAGGTCCAGTTTGGTGAAGATCCTAGCCCCCCTCAGGCGATCAAATAATTCTGGAATGAGCGGAAGGGGGTACTTATTCTTCACCGTGATCAGGTTTAGGCCTCTATAGTCTATACAGGGACGGCGAGAGCCGTCCTTCTTTTTGACGAAAAAGAAGCCTGCTCCCGCCGGGGAGGTAGATTTCCGGATGAATCCTCTGGCCAGATTCTCCTCAATATATTCTGACATTGACCGGGTCTCAGCAGCGGATAAAGGATAGATACGCCCACGGGGAGGAGTAGTACCGGGTAGCAGATCGATGGGACAGTCGTATGGTCTATGTGGTGGTAATGTCTCTGCCTCCTTTTTATTAAAGACATCTGCATAAGACCAATAAGGAATCGGAAGTCCAGGTAGATTAGCTGGGGTAGGAGAGGGACGGACGGGATGGACGGGAACCAGGCAGGTTTTATGACAGTCTTGTCCCCAGCGAAGGACCTCTCCGGTTTGCCAGTCTAGCACGGGTGCATGTCTCTGGAGCCAGGGCAGACCTAGCAAGAGGGCGTGAGAGAGTCCAGGCAGAACATGAAAGGAGATACTTTCAGAATGCAGCATTCCCACCTGCAGGGTAATGGATTCGGTGATGAGTTGAATGGGGCGAGGTAAGAGGCCCCCATCCACGGCAGCGACAGACAAGGGTACAGCCAGAGGTTTGGTGGGGATGCGGTATTTCTCAACCAGGGACTGTGAAATAAGGTTCCCGGCTGCTCCAGAGTCAAGTTGGGCTAGTTCGAAATAACGGTTCTCCCCGTAGATGATCGAAACTGACAACAGCAGGGATGGAGAGGATTTATTCTTGTCTAGGTGGACCTCTCTGAGCGAACCTAGACACAGGCGTTTCCAGACCTCTCCGGGCAGGCACGGATCCGGTGCTCCTTACTGCCACAGTAGAAGCAGCTCCCCTCGGCACGGCGTGAGTCCTGACGGGTTTTGACCATCTTGGTCTGGTCGACCTGCATAGGCTCAGGAGAGTGTACCTGGGGAGAGATGGAGGGAATGACGGGTTTCTGGAAAGTAGGAGCTAAACGTGGAATCCTTCTCTCACGGGTGACCTCTTTGGCACGCTCCTGGAACCGTAGGTCAATCCGGGTGGCAAGGGTTATTAGATCATCGAGAGAGGTAGGAATGTCCCGACCAGCAAGTTCATCTTTAATACGACCGGACAGACCCTCCCAGAAGACGGATACCAGAGCGTCGTTATCCCAGGCCAGCTCCGAGGCAAGGGTGCGGAACCGTATGGCATATTGGCCCACGGTGAGACCCTCCTGACGGAGGCGTAGCAGAGAGGATGCGGATGAGGTCTTCCGTCCGGGTTCGTCGAAGACTTTCCGGAAAGCCGAGAGAAAAGCAGGCAAGTTGGACACCAGGGGGTCTCCTCTCTCCCATAGAGGATTTAGCCAGGCCAGGGCCTCCCCGGTGAGATGGGACATGATAAAGGCAATTTTGGCCCGGTCGGAATTAAACTGATGGGACAAAAGTTCAAAGTGCAGGGTGCACTGATTTATGAAGCCCCGAGCCTGGACGGGGTCGCCTCCGAAGCGAGGAGGTGCAGAGAGACGGGGTCCGGGGTAGGATACCATAGTATTAGTGGGCAGCGGAGCTGCCGGATTGCAAGATATGGCACTGGCGGAGGTTGTTGGTGGATCAGACAGAGTGTTCAGGCGAGTATTAACATTCCGCAGGTGACCCAGGATGGCCTCCTGTTGGGACCTCTGACGGGACAGTTCAAGACAGAGGTCCGAGAGCGAGGGAGCTTGGGTGCCACCGGGTTCCATGGCCCGAGCAAACTGTAACGGGTCCGGGAGGCGGAACCTCTGAGCTACTATACAAGGGGGCGGCCCTTGTAAGGGAGCGGGTGGCAGTCTCTGGGTGAACGGACAGGGAGTTACGGCAAGTGATCAGGGCAGTCTCTGGGTAAGGGGTAGGTACGACCTGTGATGGCGGAGCCTCCGGGTAGGCTAGCAGGCAGATGGTAGATGTGTGCTCCCAGGTGAGCAAGCGAGAGTCTCTGGAATAGCAGGTGGTCACGGCACGTGACGGCGGAACCTCCGGGCTGGCAGGCAGGTAGGTAACGGAGAAGCGCTCCCAGGTGAGCGGGCAAGAGTCTCTGGAATAGCTGGTGGTCACCGCACGTGACAACGGGACCTCCGGGCTGGCAAGCAGGCAGGTAACGGAGATGCGCTCCCAGGTGAGCGGGCAAGAGTCTCTGAGATAGCTGGGGCAAGCTGGTCCATAGACAGACTGACCGGAGTTGTAAGGCAGACCGTCGGACCTCAGGCAAGCAGGCAGGTAGCTGATGTGCGCTCCCAGGTGAGCGGACAAGTTGGTCCTTAGACAGACTGACCGGAGTTGTAAGGCAGACCGTCGGACCTCAGGCAGGCAGGCAGGTAACAAGTATTCAGGCAAGAATCAGGCAGGTAACTAGCAGGAAACTGGCAGGAAACTGGCAGGTAACTGGCAGGTAACTGGCAGGTAACTGGCAACGGGACCTGAGGGCTGAAGCACAGGTGAGACACAGGTGCAAACAACATTGCTCGGGCACCTCCATTTTGGAGGAGGTGCCTTATAAATGATGAAGTCCTCCGGCCATTGGCCGGGGACTCCTTAGGACGGCGCGCGCGGCCCCTTTAAGAGGAGGGGAGCGCGCGCGCGCGCGCCCTAAGCACAGGGGCCGGGAAGGAGCGCGCGCTGAGAGCAGAGCGGGAGGAGGACGCCGGGAAGGAGCGCGCGCTGACAGCAGAGCGGGGAGAGGACGCCGGGCACGGAGCAGAGCGGTGAGGGGAGCAGCGTCCCTGCCTAGCAGAGGGCAGGGACGCCAGCGCTACACAGCATTCACACTAGGTGTGGACTGCTTGACCACATTTATAGTAGACTAGACTGTGGGCCAACCTCTGTCTTTTAAAGGGAGGAATCCCCTATTCTATTTCATAGAATAACCTTGTAATCAGCTGTGTAACAATCAATACCGCGATTACAAGAGACTGACCACACTATTAAGAATACACTGTGGACTGAATGACCACAACATTTAAAAGGACTGACAGTCCACAGCGTTTGAATTAGTTGTGGACTGACTGACAACAGCATTTACAGTAGTCTAAGGATTGAATGGAAGACAGCAATCACTGGAAAAGGACATCATACTTTGAAGTATAGAAGGACCAAAGCAAAGTGCAAGACCAGCAAACAATCCAATGGATTGATACTATCAAGATAATGGTGAAGAAGGCCCTAGTGGACAGATCTAGTCTTGCACAAGATTGATCTTCCTAAAGATCATTAATACATTAAGTCGTCATGGCTCGAGTTTCAACCGAAGGCCATTAATTATAAAGAATGGACTGACTGACCACAGCATATAGACTAGATGTGGACTGCTTGATCACATTTTCAGTAGAGTGTGAACCGATTGAGCATAAAATTTAAAATAGAGTGTGGACTGTCTGACTGCAATTTTTATAATAAAATGCAGACCGACTGACCACAGTCTTTATCTTTGAAATAAGTAATTTTGGCCCTAGAGTGTTATACTTTTTGGTGTGTATAGCATGTAGCAGGAACATATTATCACTCTTTTGAATATTTACAGGTGACTGACGCCCTTTGACATGGTGGGATTTGAAATGTTTGCATGTGAACTCAAAGAAAAGAATGTGGAAAGTCACATAACAGGTAATTAATATTCATATTAATTACTGATAATAGTTAGTCTAGGCATAAGTTCTAGACCTGCAGAGGTGTGACAACACCTTTCTGATACATGAGAATATACTGTTAGTGGTTTACATATGTTTATTTTCTATACACAATTCCTAGTATAACACAACTATATCTTAGGTAGAGACATAAGGAACATTTCTTTTCCTTATCTTCTGTATTCTAAAGTGAGGAATCCCTTATTCTGTTTCATAGGATAGCCTTGTAATCAGCGGTGTAACAATCAATACCGCGATTACAAGAGACTGACCACAGTATTAAGACTACACTGTGGACCAATTAACCACAAAATTTACAATTACTGACAGTCCACAGCATTTAAATTAGACGTGGACTGACTGACAACAGCATTTACACTAGTCTATGTATTGACTGGAAGACAGCAATTACTGGAAAGGGACATCATACTCGGAAGAATAGAAGGAAGAAGGCAAAGAGGAAGACCAGCAACCAATCCAAAGGATTGATACTATCAAGATAACGGTGGAGAAGACCCTAGTGGACCGATCTAGTCTTGAACAAGATTGATCTTCCTAAAGATCGTTAATTCATCCAGTCGTCATGGCTAGAGTTTCAACCGAAGGCCATTAATAATAAAAAATGGACTGACTGACCACAGCATTCACACTAGTTGTGAACTGCCTGATTATATTTACGGTAGACTGTGGGCCAACCTCTGTCTTGTAAAGTGAGGAACCCCCTATTCTATTTCATAGAATAGCCTTGTAATCAGCAGTGTAACAATCAATACCGCAATTACAAGACACTGACCACACTATTAAGACTACACTGTGGACTGAATGACCACAGCATTTAAAAGGACTGACAGTCCACGGCGTTTGAATTAGTTGTGGACTGACTGACAACAGCATTTACACTAGTCTAAGGATTGAAAGTAAGACAGCAATCACTGGAAAAGGACATCATACTTTGAAGTATAGAAGGAAGAAAGCAAAGAGGAAGACCAGCAGCCAATCCAAAGGATTGACACTATCAAGATAACAGTGGAGAAGACACTAGTGGACCTATGTAGTCTTTCACAAAATTGATCATACTAAAGATCGTTAATTCATCAAGTCGTCATAGCTCGAGTTTCAACCGAAGGCCATTAATAATAAAAAATGGGCTGACTGACCACAGCATTCACAATAGGTGTGGACTGCCTGACTACAGCATTCACACTAGGTGTGGACTGCCTGACTACAGCATTCACACTAGGTGTGGACTGCTTGACCACATTTACAGTAGACTAGACTGTGGGCCAACCTCTGTCTTCTAAAGTGAGGTATCCCCCTTCCTATTTCATAGAATAGCCTTGTAATCAGTGGTGCAACAATCAATACCGCAATTACAAGAGATTGCCCACACTATTAAAATTACACTGTGGACTGAATGACCACAACATTTAAAAGGACTGACAGTCCACAGCGTTTGAATTAGTTGTGGACTGACTAACAACAGCATTTACACTAATCTAAGGATTGACTGGAAGACAGCAATCATGGGAAAAGGAACTTCATACTTTGAAGTATAGAAGGAAGAAAGCAAAGAGGAAGACCAGCAGCCAATCCAAAGGATTGACACTATCAAGATAAGGGTGGAGAAGACCATAGTGGACCTAGGAAGTCTTTCACAAAATTGATCTTCCTAAAGATCGTTAATTCATCCAGTCGTCATAGCTCGAGTTTCAACCTTAGGCCGTTAATAATAAAAAATGGGCTGACTGACCACAGCATTCACACTAGGTGTGGACTGCTTGATCACATTTATAGTAGACTGTGGGCTAACCTCTGTCTTCTAAAGTGTGGAATCCCCTATCCTATTTCATAGAATAGCCTTGTAATCAGCTGTGTAACAATCAATACCGCGATTCCAAGAGATTGACCACACTACTAAGAATACACTGTGGACTGAATGACCACAACATTTAAAAGGACTGACAGTCCACAGCGTTTGAATTAGTTGTGGACTGACTGACAACGGCAATTACACTAGTCTAAGGATTGAATGGAAGACAGCAATCAATGGAAAAGGACATCATAGTTTGAAGTATAGAAGAAAGCAAAGAGCAAGACCAGCAACCAATCCAATGGATTGATACTATCAAGATAATGTTGAAGAAGACCCTAGTGGACCTATCTAGTCTTTCACAAAATTGATCTTCCTAAAGATCGTTAATTCATCCAGTAGTCATGGCTCGAATTTCAACCGAAGGCCGTTAATAATAAAAAATGGGCTGACTGACTACAGCAGTCACACTAGGTGTGGACTGCTTGACCACATTTCCAGTAGACTAGACTGTGGGCCAACCTCTGTCTTTTAAATGGAGGAATCCCCTATTCTATTTCATAGAATAACCTTGTAATCAGCGGTGTAACAATCAATACCGCGATTACAAGAGACTGACCACACTATTAAAATTACACTGTGGACTGAATGACCACAACATTTAAAAGGACTGACAGTCCACAGCATTTGTATTAGTTGTGGACTGACTGACAACAGCATTTACAGTTATCTAAGGATTGAATGGAAGATAGCAATCACTGGAAAAGGACATCATACTTTGAAGTATAGAAGGACCAAAGCAAAGTGCAAGACCAGCAAACAATCCAATGGATTGATACTATGAAGATAATGGTGAAGAAGGCCCTAGTGGACCGATCTAGTCTTGCACAAGATTGATCTTCCTAAAGATCATTAATACATCAAGTCGTCATGGCTCGAGTTTCAACCGAAGGCCATTAATTATAAAGAATGGACTGACTGACCACAGCATATAGACTAGATGTGGACTGCCTGACCACATTTACAGTAGACTGTGGACCGATTGAGCATAAAATTTAAAATAGACTGTGGACTCTCTGACTACAATTTTTATAATAAAATGCAGACCGAATGACCACAGTCTTTATCTTTGAAATAAGTAATTTTGGCCCTAGAGTGTTATACTTTTTGGTGTGTATAGCATGTAGCAGGAACATATTATCACTCTTTTGAATATTTGCAGGTGACTGACGCCCTTTGACATGGTGGGATTTGAAATGTTTCCTTGTGAACTCCAAGAAAAGAATGTGGAAAGTCACATAACAGGTAATTCATATTAATTACTGATAATAGTCAGTCTAGGCATAAGTTCTAGACCTGCGGAGGTGTGACAACACCTTTCTGATACATGAGAATATACTGTTAGTGGTTTACATATGTTTATTTTCTATACACAATTCCTAGTATAACACAACTATATCTTAGGTAGAGACATAAGGAACATTTCTTTTCCTTATCTTCTGTATTCTAAAGTGAGGAATCCCTTATTCTGTTTCATAGAATAGCCTTGTAATCAGCGGTGTAACAATCAATAACGCGATTACAAGAGACTGACCACAGTATTAAGATTACACTGTGGACCAATTAATCACAAAATTTACAAGGACTGACAGTCCACAGCATTTAAATTAGGCGTGGACTGACAACAGCATTTACACTAGTCTATGGATTGACTGGAAGACAGCAATCACTGTAAAGGGACATCATACTCGGAAGAATAGAAGGAAGAAGGCAAAGAGGAAGATGAGCAACCAATCCAAAGGATTGATACCATCAAGATAACGGTGGAGAAGACCCTAGTGGACCGATCTAGTCTTGAACAAGATTGATCTTCCTAAAGATCATTAATTTATCCAGTCGTCATGGCTAGAGTTTCAACCGAAGGCTGTTAATAATAAAAAATGGACTGACTGACCACAGCATTCACACTAGTTGTGGACTGCCTGATCATATTTACGGTAGACTGTGGGCCAACCTCTGTCTTCTAATTTGAGGAATCCCCTATTCTATTTCATAGAATAGCCTTGTAATCAGCAGTGTAACAACCAATACCGCAATTACAAGACACTGACCACACTATTAAGACTACACTGTGGACTGAATGACCACAGCATTTAAAAGGACTGACAGTCCACAGCGTTTGAATTAGTTGTGGACTGACTGACAACAGCATTTACACTAGTCTAAGGATTGACTGGAAGACAGCAATCACTGGAAAAGGACATCATACTTTGAAGTATAGAAGGAAGAAAGCAAAGGGGAAGACCAGCAGCCGTTCCAAAGGATTGACACTATCAAGATAACAGTGGAGAAGACCCTAGTGGACCTATGTAGTCTTTCACAAAATTGATCTTTCTAAAGATCATTAATTCATCAAGTCGTCATAGCTCGAGTTTCAACCGAAGGCCATTAATAATAAAAAATGGGCTGACTGACCACAGCATTCACAATAGGTGTGGACTGCCTGACTACAGCATTCACACTAGGTGTGGACTGCTTGACCACATTTACAGTAGACTAGACTGTGGGCCAGCCTCTGTCTTCTAAAGTGAGGTATCCCCTTTCCTATTTCATAGAATAGCCTTGTAATCAGTGGTGTAACAATCAATACCGCAATTACAAGAGATTGTCCACACTATTAAAATTACACTGTGCACTGAATGACCACAACATTTAAAAGGAATGACAGTCTACAGCGTTTGAATTAGTTGTGGACTGACTAACAACAGCATTTACACTAATCTAAGGATTGACTGGAAGACAGCAATCACGGGAAAAGGAAATTCATACTTTGAAGTATAGAAGGAAGAAAGCAAAGAGGAAGACCAGCAGCCAATCCAAAGGATTGAAACTATCAAGATAAGGGTGGAGAAGACCCTAGTAGACCTATGAAGTCTTTCACAAAATTGATCTTCCTTAAGATCGTTAATTTATCCAGTCGTCATAGCTCGAGTTTCAACCGAAGGCCGTTAATAATAAAATATGGGCTGACTGACCACAGCATTCACACTAGGTGTGGACTGCTTGATCACATTTATAGTAGACTGTGGGCCAACCTCTGTCTTCTAAAGTGTGGAATCCCCTATCCTATTTCATAGAATAGCCTTGTAATCAGTGGTGTAACAGTCAATACCGCGATTCCAAGAGATTGACCACACTACTAAGAATACACTGTGGACTGAATGACCACAACATTTAAAAGGACTGACAGTCCACAGCGTTTGAATTAGTTGTGGACTGACTGACAACGGCAATTACACTAGTCTAAGGATTGAATGGAAGACAGCAATCAATGGAAAAGGACATCATAGTTTGTAGTATAGAAGAAAGCAAAGAGCAAGACCAGCAACCAATCCAATGGATTGATACTATCAAGATAATGGTGAAGAAGACCCTAGTGGACCTATCTAGTCTTGCACAAGATTGATCTTCCTAAAGATCATTAATACATCAAGTCGTCATGGCTCGAGTTTCAACCGAAGGCCATTAATTATAAAGAATGGACTGACTGACCACAGCATATAGACTAGATGTGGACTGCCTGACCACATTTACAGTAGACTGTGGACCGATTGAGCATAAAATTTAAAATAGACTGTGGACTCTCTGACTACAATTTTTATAATAAAATGCAGACCGAATGACCACAGTCCTTATCTTTGAAATAAGTAATTTTGGCCCTAGAGTGTTATACTTTTTGGTGTGTATAGCATGTAGCAGGAACATATTATCACTCTTTTGAATATTTACAGGTGACTGACGCCCTTTGACATGGTGGGATTTGAAATGTTTCCTTGTGAACTCCAAGAAAAGAATGTGGAAAGTCACATAACAGGTAATTAATATTCATATTAATTACTGATAATAGTCAGTCTAGGCATAAGTTCTAGACCTGCGGAGGTGTGACAACACCTTTCTGATACATGAGAATATACTGTTAGTGGTTTACATATGTTTATTTTCTATACACAATTCCTAGTATAACACAACTATATCTTAGGTAGAGACATAAGGAACATTTCTTTTCCTTATCTTCTGTATTCTAAAGTGAGGAATCCCTTATTCTGTTTCATAGAATAGCCTTGTAATCAGCGGTGTAACAATCAATACCGCGATTACAAGAGACTGACCACAGTATTAAGACTACACTGTGGACCAATTAACCACAAAATTTACAAGGACTGACAGTCCACAGCATTTAAATTAGGCGTGGACTGACTGACAACAGCATTTACACTAGTCTATGGATTGACTGGAAGACAGCAATTACTGGAAAGGGACATCATACTCGGAAGAATAGAAGGAAGAAGGCAAAGAGGAAGACGAGCAACCAATCCAAAGGATTGATACTATCAAGATAACGGTGGAGAATACCCTAGTGGACCGATCTAGTCTTGAACAAGATTGATCTTCCTAAAGATCGTTAATTCATCCAGTCGTCATGGCTAGAGTTTCAACCGAAGGCCGTTAATAATAAAAAATGGACTGACTGACCACAACATTCACACTAGTTGTGGACTGCCTGATCGTATTTACGGTAGACTGTGGGCCAACCTCTGTCTTCTAAAGTGAGGAATCCCCTATTCTATTTCATAGAATAGCCTTGTAATTAGCAGTGTAACAATCAATACTGCAATTACAAGACACTGACCACACTATTAAGACTACACTGTGGACTGAATGACCACAGCATTTAAAAGGACTGACAGTCCACAGCGTTTGAATTAGTTGTGGACTGACTGACAACAGCATTTACACTAGTCTAAGGATTGACTGGAAGACAGCAATCACTGGAAAAGGACATCATACTTTGTAGTATAGAAGGAAGAAAGCAAAGAGGAAGACCAGCAGCCAATCCAAAGGATTGACACTATCAAGATAACAGTGGAAAAGACCTTAGTGGACCTATGTAGTCTTTCACAAAATTGATCTTCCTAAAGATCGTTAATTCATCAAGTCGTCATAGCTCGAGTTTCAACCGAAGGCCATTAATAATTAAAAATGGGCTGACTGACCACACTTACAGTAGACTAGACTGTGGGCCAACCTCTGTCTTCTAAAGTGAGGTATCCCCTATCCTATTTCATAGAATAGCCTTGTAATCAGTGGTGTAACAATCAATACTGCAATTACAAGAGATTGACCACACTATTAAAATTACACTGTGGACTGAATGACCACAACATTTAAAAGGACTGACAGTCCACAGCGTTTGAATTAGTTGTGGACTGACTAACAACAGCATTTACACTAATCTAAGGATTGACTGGAAGACAGCAATCACAGGAAAAGGAACTTCATACTTTGAAGTATAGTAGGAAGAAAGCAAAGAGGAAGACCAGCAGACAATCCAAAGGATTGACACTATCAAGATAAGGGTGGAGAAGACCCTAGTGAACCTATGAAGTCTTTCACAAAATTGATCTTCCTAAGGATCGTTAATTCAAACAGTCATCATAGCTCGAGTTTCAACCGAAGGCCGTTAATAATAAAAAATGGGCTGACTGACCACAGCATTCACACTAGGTGTGGACTGCTTGGTCACATTTATAGTAGACTGTGGGCCAACCTCTGTCTTCTAAAGTGAGAAATCCCCTATTCTATTTCATAGAATAGCCTTGTAATCAGCGGTGTAACAATAAATACCGCGATACCAAGAGATTGACCACACTATTAAGAATACACTGTGGACTGAATGACCACAACATTTAAAAGGACTGACAGTCCACAGCATTTGAATTAGTTGTGGACTGACTGACAACGGCAATTGTACTAGTCTAAGGATTGAATGGAAGACAGCAATCAATGGAAAAGGACATCATAGTTTGAAGTATAGAAGAAAGCAAAGAGCAAGACCAGCAACCAATCCAATGGATTGATACCATCAAGATAATGGTGAAGAAGACCCTTGTGGACCTATCTATTCTTTCACAAAATTGATCTTCCTAAAGATCGTTAATTCATCCAGTAGTCATGGCTCGAATTTCAACCGAAGGCCGTAATAATAAAAAATGGGCTGACTGACTACAGCATTCACACTAGGTGTGGACTGCTTGACCACATTTATAGTAGACTAGACTGTGGGCCAACCTCTGTCTTTTAAAGGGAGGAATCCCCTATTCTATTTCATAGAATAGCCTTGTAATTAGCAGTGTAACAATCAATACTGCAATTACAAGACACTGACCACACTATTAAGACTACACTGTGGACTGAATGACCGCAGCATTTAAAAGGACTGACAGTCCACAGGGTTTGAATTAGTTGTGGACTGACTGACAACAGCATTTACACTAGTCTAAGGATTGACTGGAAGACAGCAATCACTGGAAAAGGACATCATACTTTGAAGTATAGAAGGAAGAAAGCAAAGAGGAAGACCAGCAGCCAATCCAAAGGATTGTCACTATCAAGATAGCAGTGGAAAAGACCCTAGTGGACCTATGTAGTCTTTCACAAAATTGATCTTCCTAAAGATCGTTAATTCAAACAGTCATCATAGCTCGAGTTTCAACCGAAGGCCGTTAATAATAAAAAATGGGCTGACTGACCACAGCATTCACAATAGGTGTGGACTGCCTGACCACATTTATAGTAGACTGTGGGCCAACCTCTGTCTTCTAAAGTGAGGAATCCCCTATTCTACTTCATAGAATAGCCTTGTAATCAGCGGTGTAACAATCAATACCGCGATTCCAAGAGATTGACCACACTATTAAGAATACACTGTGGACTGAATGACCACAACATTTAAAAGGACTGACAGTCCACAGCATTTGAATTAGTTGTGGACTGACTGACAACGGCAATTACACTAGTCTAAGGATTGAATGGAAGACAGCAATCAATGGAAAAGGACATCACAGTTTGAAGTATAGAAGAAAGCAAAGAGCAAGACCAGCAACCAATCCAATGGATTGATACTATCAAGATAATGGTGAAGAAGACCCTAGTGGACCTATCTAGTCTTTCACAAAATTGATCTTCCTAAAGATCGTTAATTCATCCAGTAGTCATGGCTCGAATTTCAACCGAAGGCCGTTAATAATAAAAAATGGGCTGACTGACTACAGCATTCACACTAGGTGTGGACTGCTTGACCACATTTCCAGTAGACTAGACTGTGGGCCAACCTCTGTTTTTAAATGGAGGAATCCCCTATTCTATTTCATAGAATAACCTTGTAATCAGCTGTGTAACAATCAATACCGCGATTACAAGAGACTGACCACACTATTAAGAATACACTGTGGACTGAATGACCACAACATTTAAAAGGACTGACAGTCCACAGCATTTGAATTAGTTGTGGACTGACTGACAACAGCATTTACAGTAGTTTAAGGATTGAATGGAAGACAGCAATCACTGGAAAAGGACATCATACTTTGAAGTATAGAAGGACCAAAGCAAAGTGCAAGACCAGCAAACAATCCAATGGATTGATACCATCAAGATAATGGTGAAGAAGGCCCTAGTGGACCGATCTAGTCTTGAACAAGATTGATCTTCCTAAAGATCATTAATACATCAAGTCGTCATGGCTCGAGTTTCAACCGAAGGCCATTAATTATAAAGAATGGACTGACTGACCACAGCATATAGACTAGATGTGGACTGCCTGACAACATTTACAGTAGAGTGGGAACCGATTGAGCATAAAATTTAAAATAGACTGTGGACTCTCTGACTACAATTTTTATAATAAAATGCAAACCGACTGACCACAGTCTTTATCTTTGAAATAAGTAATTTTGGCCCTAGAGTGTTATACTTTTTGGTGTGTATAGCATGTAGCAGGAACATATTATCACTCTTTTGAATATTTACAGGTGACTGACGCCCTTTGACATGGTGGGATTTGAAATGTTTCCTTGTGGACTCCAAGAAAGGAATGTGGAAAGTCACATAACAGGTAATTAATATTCATATTAATTACTGATATTAGTCAGTCTAGGCATAAGTTCTAGACCTGCGGAGGTGTGACAACACCATTCTGATACATGAGAATATACTGTTAGTGGTTTACATATCTTTATTTTCTATACACAATTCCTAGTATAACACAACTATATCTTAGGTAGAGACATAAGGAACACTTCTTTTCCTTATCTTCTGTATTCTAAAGTGAGGAATCCCTTATTCTGTTATATAGAATAGCCTTGTAATCAGCGGTGTAACAATCAATACCGCGATTACAAGAGACTGACCACAGTATTAAGATTACACTGTGGACCAATTAACCACAAAATTTACAAGGACTGACAGTCAACAGCATTTAAATTAGGCGTGGACTGACTGACAACAGCATTTACACTAGTCTATGGATTGACTGGAAGACAGCAATTACTGGAAAGGGACATCATACTCGGAAGAATAGTAGGAAGAAGGCAAAGAGGAAGACCAGCAACCAATCCACAGAATTGATACTATCAAGATAACGGTGGAGAAGACCCTAGTGGACCGATCTAGTGTTGAACAAGGTTGATCTTCCTAAAGATCGTTATTTCATCCAGTCGTCATGGCAAGAGTTTCAACCGAAGGCCGTTAATAATAAAACATGGACTGACTGACTACAGCATTCACACTAGTTGTGGACTGCCTGATAATATTTACGGTAGACTGTGGACCAAGCATTCACAATAGGTGTGGACTGCCTGACTACAGCATTCACAATAGGTGTGGACTGCTTGACCACATTTACAGTAGACTAGACTGTGGGCCAACCTCTGTATTCTAAAGTGAGGTATCCCCTATCCTATTTCAAAGAATATGTCACGCTGTCTCTGTATACTGGAGGTAGGGGGCCTAAGCTGACCCTAAGCTGGGGCCCTGACTAATCCCTCAACCTGGAGGTACTGTTAAAGGTACAGAGGTCCAGGCCGCCAGCGTAACCCCTACCTCCTGAAGATCCCTGCACCTCAGTAATCTAGTCCTGAGAAGGACCCCGATCACAACCAAAGGGAACAAGAAATAATATGCCCAAACACAGTATTTAGACGAACGAGACAGTACAAGGGAAAAACCAAAACCACCTTGCATACAAACAACTTCTCAACTACAACAGAGGGAAAACCAACGGGAAAGGAGATAAATGATAAAGCGAGGAAAGGGAAAAAACACTTCCAAATACACTTATCTCAGCAACTCCAAACACCACGATCCGCTCTGTCAGTCTGAATGAAATGCTTTCACCGACACCTCCCAAACAGACCAGCAGGTATATGAAGGAGTCTCACTACAGAAGTATTGATTGCAGCTGGGCGAGGCTGGACCTCATCTAGCCCAGAGAGAGAGAGAGAATTAACTCCCTCACTGCCGAGAAACACAAAGCACCAACAAGTCAGCTGCGAGAAGTCAGGCTGTGTACTCGTGACGATCTTCGTGGCAACACACCCGTGACAGTACCCCCCCTTCTACGAGGGGCCTCCGGACCCTCAGGGCCAGGTTTATCCGGGTGAGTCGTGTGGAAGGCCCGAACTAATCGGTCTGCGTTAATATCCGACGCAGGAACCCACATCCTCTCCTCAGGACCATACCCCTTCCAATGAACCAGGTACTGAAGGGACCGGCGATTAAAGCGTGAATCAATGACCCTCGATACCTGGAACTCCAAGTTACCATTGACAACCACTGGAGGGGGAGGTAAAAGTGACGGTACCACCGGCGCCACATACCTCTTAAGCAATGATCTGTGAAACACGTTGTGAATTTTAAACGTAGGGGGGAGGTCAAGACGGAATGCCACCGGATTAATAATAGAACTGATTCTGTACGGCCCGATGAACCTGGGACCCAGTTTCCAGGAGGGAACCTTAAGTTTTATATTCCTGGTAGACAACCATACCCGATCGTTCACACTTAGGTCCGGACCAGACACTCTCCTCCTATCAGCCATACGTTTGTATCGGTTCCCCATAGTATTCAGATTCTTCAGCACCCCTCTCCATACTGAAGCGAGTGATGAGGAAAATCGTTCCTCCTCAGGAACCCCCGAAGAGCCCCCCCCACTGAAAGTACAAAACTGGGGGTGAAAACCATATGCCCCAAAAAACGGGGACTTACCAGTGGACTCGCTCCGCCTATTATTAAGAGCAAACTCTGCCAGAGGTAAGAAAGAAGCCCAGTCCTCCTGGTTCTCTGACACAAAACACCGGAGATATGTCTCCAAGCTCTGGTTCATACGTTCCGTCTGACCATTGGTCTGAGGATGAAAAGCCGATGAGAATGACAACTGCATCCCCCGCCGTGCACAAAACGCCTTCCAGAACTTAGACACAAACTGAGACCCCCGATCAGACACCACCTCGGAGGGTACCCCGTGAAGCCTCACAATCTCCCCAATGAACACCTGCGCAAGAGTTTTAGCATTAGGGAGAGCCGGAAGAGCGATAAAATGTGCCATCTTGCTGAACCTGTCCACTACAACGAGTATGACCGTTTTACCCGAAGACGGAGGGAGGTCCGTAATAAAGTCCATAGACAGATGAGTCCAAGGACGCTCCGGGATCTTCAAAGGTAAGAGGGCCCCAGACGGACGGGTATGTGAGGTCTTAGAGCGCGCACAAACCCCACAGGACGCGACAAAAGTTACCACCTCCTTATGTAAATTAGGCCACCAAAACCGACGCGAGAGGAGATCCACAGTAGCTTTACTCCCCGGGTGTCCTGCAAAAACTGAGTTATGGTGTGCCTCGATCACCTTTTGTCGCAACTGATCTGGAACAAACAATCTCCCTGGAGGTCCAACAGGGGCGTCCCCCTGAGCCTCCAATACCTCCTCCTCCAGCTCAGAGCATACTGCCGAAACCACCACCCCCTCCTGAAGGATAGGAATCGGGTCGTCCGTATTCCCGGCCCCCGGGAAACTACGAGATAAGGCATCCGCCTTTACATTTTTTGACCCAGGACGATATGTAACGACAAAATTAAACCTGGTAAAAAACAATGACCACCTAGCTTGTCTGGGATTCAGACGTTTCGCGGACTCCAGATATAGCAGGTTCTTGTGATCGGTGATGACGGTGACCGGATGAACAGCCCCCTCCAGAAAATGGCGCCACTCCTCAAAAGCTAACTTAATGGCCAAGAGTTCCCTATTGCCGACATCGTAATTCCTCTCAGCGGACGACAATTTTTTAGAGAAAAAGGCGCACGGATGCCAGTTACCAGGGGACGAACCCTGTGACAATACTGCTCCCACCCCTACCTCGGAAGCGTCTACCTCTACAATGAATGGCTGAGACGCATCAGGTTGAATGAGTATGGGCGCCGAGGCAAAACATTTTTTCAAAGAGGAGAATGCTTGACAAGCCTTGTCAGACCACCTAGAAAAATCCGTCCCCTTTTTAGTCATGTCAGTGAGAGGCTTAACCATGGACGAGAAATTACGAATGAACTTCCGGTAGTAATTAGCAAACCCCAGGAAACGTTGTAGTGCCTTAAGATTCTCTGGCCGATCCCACTCAAGAACTGCCCGCACTTTCCCAGGGTCCATACGAAAACCGGACGCTGAAACCAGGAAGCCTAAAAACTGGAGTTCCTGTACGGCGAACACACACTTTTCCCACTTGGCATACAGTTTATTATCCCGCAAGATCTGTAACACCTGCCTAACGTGCTCCTGATGAGACACCAGATCCGGCGAGTAAATTAGGATATCATCCAGATATATGACAACAAACTGTCCCACCAAGCGGCGAAAAATGTCATTAACAAAGTGTTGGAACACCGCCGGGGCATTAGTCAGACCGAATGGCATGACAAGGTTCTCATAATGCCCCTCCGGAGTGTTAAACGCCGTCTTCCACTCATCCCCCTCCTTCATCCTAATCAGATTGTACGCCCCCCTGAGATCCAACTTAGAAAACCATTTGGCGCCCACGATCTGATTAAAGAGATCGGGAATAAGTGGGAGCGGATACGGATCTCGGACCGTAATCCGATTAAGTTCACGGAAATCCAGGCAAGGGCGTAGGCCTCCATCTTTCTTCTTAACAAAGAAGAACCCCGCAGCCACCGGTGAAGATGAAGGTCTAATATGCCCCTTAGCCAGACTTTCTGAAATATAATCCTTCATGGCCTGCCTCTCAGGACCAGAAAGGTTATACAACCTAGCTTTAGGTAACTTGGCCTCAGGGAGCAGTTTTACAGAACAGTCATACACGCGATGAGGAGGTAGTTCCTGACACCCTTTCTCCGAGAATACATCCTCAAAGTCCGCCAGAAATGGAGGTAAGACCCAAGGAGTAACCGCACCAATGACCGTGTTCATGCAGTTTTTATTACAGAATTTACTCCATTGGCTTATCTCCCTGGTTTGCCAATTAATAACCGGGTTATGCTTAGCTAACCAAGGAAGGCCAAACACAATAGGAGTGGGAAGACCCTCCAACACGTAGCAAGACAACAGTTCTTTATGTATTGCCCCCACTTGAAGTTTTACGTCATGCACAACTTGCAAAAAACTTCCCTGCCCGAGAGGCCTGGCATCGATCGAGAATATGGGGATGGGTTTAGCCAACTCACTCAACCGCATACCTTGAACCCGGGCAAACCGAGCATCAACCAGATTAGCCCCGGCCCCACTATCCAGAAGAACAGATATCCTCTCAGTTCTCGTACCCACCACCACCTCCGCCGGTACGAGAAACTGAGACGAACCTAGGGACGAAATACCTACTCCCAGATTGCCGTCCACCACACAACCTGGGATCAACAGTTTTCCGACGACTCTTCACTCTGCAAGGGACGGGATGGACACCCCCCAATAAAATGTCCCTTTCTCCCGCAGAAGAAACACCTTCCTGCCTTATGGCGCACCACCGGTCCCCTCCCCCGAAATGATGTCCCTCCTAATTGCATAGGCTCCTCTGGACTGACCAGGGGAACCACCATATGAGGGGACCTTGTAGGAGGTGGAGTCATCACAGGGGGTAGAGTTATCCCGCACCTCTCCCGAAGCCGTCTGTCCACGCGAATAGCGAGGGCCATAGCGGCTTCCAGAGACACGGGAGAGTCATACTGTGTCAACACATCCTGTAATTTGTCGGATAAACCATGACAAAACTGGCTCCTAAGAGCCGGGTCATTCCACTGGGTGTCCGTGGCCCACCTACGGAACTCCGAACAGAATTCCTCCGCCGGACGATCTCCCTGCTGGATCCTACGTAACTTAGACTCAGCAAGGGAGATCCGATCTGGGTCATCATATACGAGTCCCAGGGCAGCGAAAAACCTATCCACTGACTGGAGAGCCGGGGAACCCGGGGGAAGAGAGAACGCCCAAGATTGTGGGTCCCCTTGTAGGAGCGAGATGACAATTCCCACCCTTTGTTCTTCACTCCCCGATGACCGAGGCCGCAGCCGAAAGTACAATTTACATGCCTCCCGGAAAACAAAAGACTTGTCCCGCCCCCCAGTGAACCTATCAGGGAGAGCTACTTTAGGTTCTGGTCCGGCTTGCTCCTGAGGATGCCAAACCTTGGACCTAACGTCCGCCAGCTCCATGGACAAACTCTGCAATTGCCGAGCTAGACCGGCTACTGGATCCATAGTAGCTGGAGAAAAACTAAGTGGGTCGGTGAAAATGTCACGCTGTCTCTGTATACTGGAGGTAGGGGGCCTAAGCTGACCCTAAACTGGGGCCCTGACTAATCCCTCAACCTGGAGGTACTGTTAAAGGTACAGAGGTCCAGGCCGCCAGCGTAACCCCTACCTCCTGAAGATCCCTGCACCTCAGTAATCTAGTCCTGAGAAGGACCCCGATCACAACCAAAGGGAACAAGAAATAATATGCCCAAACACAGTATTTAGACGAACGAGACAGTACAAGGGAAAAACCCAAACCACCTTGCATACAAACAACTTCTCAACTACAACAGAGGGAAAACCAACGGGAAAGGAGATAAATGATAAAGCGAGGAAAGGGAAAAAACACTTCCAAATACACTTATCTCAGCAACTCCAAACACCACGATCCGCTCTGTCAGTCTGAATGAAATGCTTTCACCGACACCTCCCAAACAGACCAGCAGGTATATGAAGGAGTCTCACTACAGAAGTATTGATTGCAGCTGGGCGAGGCTGGACCTCATCTAGCCCAGAGAGAGAGAGAGAATTAACTCCCTCACTGCCGAGAAACACAAAGCACCAACAAGTCAGCTGCGAGAAGTCAGGCTGTGTACTCGTGACGATCTTCGTGGCAACACACCCGTGACAGAATAGCCTTGTAATCAGTGGTGTAACAATCAATACCGTGGTTACAAGAGACTGACCACACTATTAAAATTACACTGTGGACTGAATGACCACAGCATTTAAAAAGACTGACAGTCCACAGCGTTTGAATTAGTTGTGGACTGACTGACAACAGCATTTACACTAATCTAAGGATTGACTGGAAGACAGCAATCACTGGAAAAGGAACTTCATACTTTGAAGTATAGAAGGAAGAAAGCAAAGAGGAAGACCAGCAGCCAATCCAAAGGATTGACACTATCAAGATTAGGGTGGAGAAGACCCTAGTGGACCTATGAAGTCTTTCACAAAATTGATCTTCTTAAAGATCGTTAATTCATCTAGTCGCCATAGCTCGAGTTTCAACCGAAGGCCGTTAATAATAAAAAATGGGCTGACTGACCACAGCATTCACAATAGGTGTGGACTGCCTGACTACAGCATTCACACTAGGTGTGGACTGCTTGACCACATTTACAGTAGACTAGACTTTGGGCCAACCTCTGTATTCTAAAGTGAGGTATCCCCTATCCTATTTCAAAGAATAGCCTTGTAATCAGTGGTGTAACAATCAATACCGCAATTACAAGACATTGACCACACTATTAAAATTACACTGTGGGCTGAATGACCACAGCATTTAAAAAGACTGACAGTCCACAGCGTTTGAATTAGTTGTGGACTGACTAACAACAGCATTTACACTAATCTAAGGATTGACTGGAAGACAGCAATCACAGGAAAAGGAACTTCATACTTTGAAGTATAGAAGCAAGAAAGCAAAGAGGAAGACCAGCAGCCAATCCAAAGGATTGACACTATCAAGATAAGGGTGGAGAAGACCCTAGTGGACCTATGAAGTCTTTCACAAAATTGATCTTCCTAAAGATCGTTAATTCATCAAGTCATCATAGCTCGAGTTTTAAACGAAGGCCGTTAATAATAAAAAATGGGCTGACTGACCACAGCATTCACACTACGTGTGGACTGCTTGACCACATTTATAGTAGACTAGACTGTGGGCCAACCTCTGTCTTTTAAAGGGAGGAATCCCATATTCTATTTCATAGAATAACCTTGTAATCAGCTGTGTAACAATCAATAAGCCGATTACAAGAGATTGACCACACTATTAAAATTACACTGTGGACTGAATGACCACAACATTTATAAGGACTGACAGTCCACAGCATTTGAATTAGTTGTGGACTGACTGACAACAGCATTTACAGTTATCTAAGGATTGAATGGAAGACAGCAATCACTGGAAAAGGACATCATACTTTGAAGTATAGAAGGACCAAAGCAAAGTGCAAGACCAGCAAACAATCCAATGGATTGATACTATCAAGATAATGGTGAAGAAGGCCCTAGTGGACCGATCTAGTCTTGCACAAGATTGATCTTCCTAAAGATCATTAATACATCAAGTCGTCATGGCTTGAGTTTCAACCGAAGGCCATTAATTATAAAGGATGGACTGACTGACCACAGCATATAGACTAGATGTGGACTGCCTGACCACATTTACAGTAGACTGTGAACCGATTGAGCATAAAATTTAAAATAGACTGTGGACTGTCTGACTACAATTTTTATAATAAAATGCAGACCGACTGACCACAGTCTTTATCTTTGAAATAAGTAATTTTGGCCCTAGAGTGTTATACCTTTTGGTGTGTATAGCATGTAGCAGGAACATATTATCACTCTTTTGAATATTTACAGGTGACTGACGCCCTTTGACATCGTGGGATTTGAAATGTTTCCTTGTGAACTCCAAGAAAAGAATGTGGAAAGTCACATAACAGGTAATTAATATTCATATTAATTACTGATAATAGTCAGTCTAGGCATAAGTTCTAGACCTGCGGAGGTGTGACAACACCTTTCTGATACATGAGAATATACTGTTAGTGGTTTACATATGTATATTTTATATACACAACTCCTAGTATAACACAACTATATCTTAGGTAGAGATATAAGGAACATTTCTTTTCCTTATCTTCTGTATTCTAAAGTGAGGAATCCCTTATTCTGTTTCATAGAATAGCCTTGTATTCAGCGGTGTAACAATCAATACCGCGATTACAAGAGACTGACCACAGTATTAAGACTACACTGTGGACCAATTGACCACAAAATTTACGAGGACTGACAGTCCACAGCATTTAAATTAGGTGTTGGCTGACCAGGGGTGGATTAAGAGTAGCCAGGGCCCCGGGCAGTTTAGAAGGTGTGGGCCCACCCACAGTTACCCGATGTATCACGTGAAATGTCACATGATCCCCTTTGATAGATCATGTGATAGGTCATGTGACTAACACAGATGCTTTGGTGACATCTGTAGATGGAAAATTAAGGAAATGTTTTTCCATTATGTACACAGCCCTATACATAACATAGCACTATATATAGTAGAGCAGCGGTGGGAGAGTAATTTCCTTCAGGGGCCACATGAGAGACCATGACTGTTGTGGAAGGTGAATCAATAGGCTGAAATTAATTCTGCTCAATATTAATAATATTAACAAAATAATAAAAAAATATATTAATTGTATGACTCAGGCTATGTGCCCACGATACAGAAATGCTCCGGATTTTTCCTGAGCGTTTCTGCATCTCCCTGGCAGAAAAAACGCATGCGGATTGTACATGCGGATTGTACATGCGGATTGTACATGCGGATTGTACATGCGGATTTTACATGCGGATTGTACATGCGGATTGTACATGCGGATTGTACATGCAGATTGTACGTGCGGATTGTACGTGCGGATTGTACATGCGGATTGTACATGCGGATTGTACATGCAGATTGTACATGCGGATTGTACATGCGGATTGTACATGCGGATTGTACATGCAGATTGTACATGTGGATTGTACATGCCGATTGTACATGCGGATTGTACATGCGGATTGTACATGCAGATTGTACATGCGGATTGTACATGCGGATTGTACATGCGGATTGTACATGCGTTTTCCTGCCAGGGACATGCAGGTGTGAAGCGTTCTTCACATGCATTTCCGCATGCGGGTTGTCAGGCGCTTTCCAAGCGATTTTAGCATCACTAGGAAAGTGCTTGTCAACTTGGTCACAGTATATAAATCTACAGCTCCCTAGATACAGAATGAGCCCTCACATAGCTCCCTAGATACAGTATGAGCCCTCACATAGCTCCCTAGATACAGTATGAGCCCCCACATAGCTCCCTAGATATAGTATGAGCCCCCACATAGCTCCCTAGATACAGTATGAGCCCCCACATAGCTCCCTAGATACAGTATGAGCCCGTACATAGCTCCCTAGATACAGTATGAGCCCGAACATAACTCCCTAGATACAGTATGAGCCCGTACATAGCTCCCTAGATACAGTATGAGCCCCCACATAGCTCCCTAGATACAGTATGAGCCCCCACATAGCTCCCTAGATACAGTATGAGATCCCGCATAGCCCCTATATACAATATGAGCCCGCACATAGCCTCCTATATATAGTATGAGCAACCACATAGCTCCCTATATACAGTATGAGCCCGTACATAGCTCCCTATATACAGTATGAGCACCCACATAGCTCCCTGCATACAATATGAGCCCGTACATAGCTCCCTATATACAGTATGAGCCCCCACATAGCTCCCTAGATACAGTATGAGCCCCCACATAGCTCCCTAGATACAGTATGAGCCCGTACATAGCTCCCTAGATACAGTATGAGCCCGAACATAACTCCCTATATACATTATGAGCCCGTACATAGCTCCCTATATACAGTATGAGCCCCACATAGCTCCCTATATACAGTATGAGCCCGTACATAGCTCCCTGCATACAATATGAGCCCGTACATAGCTCCCTTCTCTGATCGATTGCCGGTTTCACAGCCAACTCAGAGAATGGTCGAATGCAAAATGCAGCTACCTGGGAGACACCTCTGACCACCGCATGAGGTGGCCCGAAGGCACCCCCCTGACGGCTGTACCCAGGTCACATGCCCCCCCTGATTCCCCTAGGTATGGCCCTGTATATTTTATATGACAATACATGACTGGTATCTATAGTATAATCAGGGATGTGTCCTTCTGCCAGAAGCCTCTATAGATTGTGCAAGCGCAATACCTGAGCAGTCTGGCCACAGACAGAAAGACACATCCACATCCCAGACAGGGATGAGGAGTGTGGCGCCGGAGATCGCGGTATGCATAAGCACTGAGCGCATACCGCGATCTCCAGCACCATAAACACATACGTGTTCGGTCCTGTCTCTCTGGAAAGGCCAGGGAAGGAGTGTGGTGCAGGCGTCGATTTCCGGCGCTATTTTAGTGAAGACAAATATGAACAGTGTCTTCGACAAAATGGACAGCGTGGTATGCACATGCGCGTACTTTGGCGCCATTTTGTTGAATACACTCTGCACATTTGTATCCATTCAAATGAAATCAGATATCCCGCTATGCGGACATGTGGAGCATGGACCAGAGTGAGGGGGGGAGCATATACCAGGATGGGGGGAAGCATGGACCAGGATGGGGGAGCATACACCAGGATGGGGGAGCATACACTAAAATCGGGGAGCATATACCAGGATTGGGGACCAGGATGGGAAAGCATACACCAGGATGGGGGACCAGGATGGGGGAGCATATACCAGGATGGGGAAGTATACACCAGTGTGGGGGAGCATATATCAGGATGGGGCACCAGGATGGGGGAGCATATACCAGGATGGGAGACCAGGATGGGGAAGCATACACCAGGATGGCAGACCAGGATGGGGGAGCATATACCAGGATAGGGGAGAATATACCAAGATGGGGGACCAGGATGGGGAAGCATATACCAGAATGGAGGAGCATATACCAGGATGGGGGAGCAGGATGGGGAAGCATATACCAGGATGGAGGACCAGGATGGGGGAGCATATACCAGGATACGGGGCCAGGATGGGAGAGCATATACCATTAAAAAAGCTCGCCACCCGGGCGTAGAATAGGGTCAGTAGCTAGTATGATATACTGTGATACAGACATTAGATGTTATATGCTATACACATTGTTATATCCAATCTGATGTCTGTACCACAGTATACCATACAGTAATCGATATACTGGATGACATTTTTTGTACATGGGTATACACTGTACTGGTCACACTTGAACCTGCCTACAGAACCTCACATATTATATATGGAGCAGTATAGTATGTGACGTCCTGTAGGTTCAGGGTTGATCAGTCAGTACAGGATCCGCTCTGCTGATGTGTGTAGTCACTCTGCAGGGGCTCAGTGTGATTTATTGCAGGACTCTGAATTTTTGTGCAGATCTGGTGACTCTTAGTATATTCTCCCCCATCCTGGTATATGCTCCCCCATCCTGGTCTGCCATCCTGGTATATGCTCCCCCATCCTGGTCTGCCATCTTGGTGTATGCTCCCCCATCCTGGTCCTACATCCTGATATATGCTCCCCCATCCTGGTGTATGCTTCCCCATCCTGGTATATGCTCCCCCATCCTGGTCCCCCACACTGGTGTATGCTTCCCCATCCTGGTCACCTATCCTGGTATATGCTCCCCCATCCTGGTGTATGCTCCTTCATCCTGGTCCATGCTTCCCCCCCATTATGGTATATGTTCCCCCATCCTGGTCCATGCTTCTCCCCATCCTGGTATATGCTCCCCCATCCTGGTATATACTCCCCCATCCTGGTCCATGCTTCCCCCCATCCTGATATATTCTCCCCCCTCACTCTGGTCTATGCTCCACATGTCCGCATAGCGCGATATCTAGTTTCATTTGAATGAATACAAATGTGCAGAGTGTATTCAACAAAATGGCGCCAAAGTAAACGCATGCGCATACCATGCTGTCCATTTTGTCGAAGACACTGTTCATATTTGTCTTCACTAAAATAGCGCCGGAAATCGGAACCTGCGCCACACTCCTCCCCTGGCCTTTCCAGAGATGACAGGACCGAACATGTATGTGTTTATGGTACCGGAGATCACAGTATGCGCTCAGTGCTTATGCATACCGCGATCTCCGGCGCCACACTCCTCATCCCTGTCTGGGATGTGGATGTGTCTTTCTGTCTGTGGCCAGACTGCGCAGGTATTGCGCTTGCACAATCTATAGAGGCTTCTGGCAGAAGGACACATCCCTGATTATACTATAGATACCAGTCATGTATTGTCATATAAAATATACAGGGCCATACCTAGGGGAGTCAGGGGGGGCATGTGACCTGGGTACAGCTGTCAGGGGGGTGCCTTCGGGCCACCTCATGCGGTGGTCAGAGATGTCTCCCAGGTAGCAATCGATCAGAGAAGGGAACTATGTACGGGCTCATATTGTATGTAGGGAGCTATGTGGGTGCTCATACTGTATATAGGGAGCTATGTGGGGCTCATACTGTATATAGGGAGCTACATACAGGCTCATACTGTATATAGGGGGTATGCGGGATCTCATACTGTATCTAGGGAGCTATGCGGGGGCTCATACTGTATCTAGGGAGCTATGTGGGGGCTCATACTTTATCTAGGGAGCTATGTGGGCGCTCATACTATATCTAGGGAGCTATGTACGGGCTCATACTGTATCTAGGGAGCTATGTTCGGGCTCATACTGTATCTAGTGAGCTATGTGGGGGCTCATACTATATCTAGGGAGCTATGTGGGGGCTCATACTGTATCTAGGGAGCTATGTGAGGGCTCATACTGTATCTAGGGAGCTATGTGAGGGCTCATTCTGTATCTAGGGAGCTATGTACCGGCTCATACTGTATCTAGAGAGCTATGTGCGGACTCATACTATATATAGGGAGTTATGTGGGGGCTCAAACTGTATATAGGGGGATGTCAGCATACTTAATTCTGCTCAATATTAAGACTTTGTGCCCATGATGCGGTTAAGCTTTTCCGCAGCGGCAAAAACGCTGCAGAAACGCTTAAAAAAATGCTTGGTAGAAGGTCTGCCATGTTCCCCAATGATAATCCGCATGTGCTGTGCACATGCTGCGGAAATTTCCGCTGCGGATTATCATTGCGAAAAAAAACGCAGCACTACCAATTATTTTGCGGAAGTGCTGCTTTTTCGCCGCCATTGACTTGCATTGGAACGCATGGATTACGCATCACTGCATATGTAGATGCGGAATCCACGCGTTTCAATGTGCAGATGGTACCCAGGTCTAGAAGACAGGAGACTCTCCTCCGGACCCGGGTACCATAGAAACTGTGAAAAAAAGAATAAAATAAAAAATAAATATTATACTTACCTTCTGGCGGCCCCCCGGTGCGCTCTTCCTCTCATGCCGGCAGATCACGATGGACTGAAGGACCTGGGCTGACGTCATAGTCAGATGACGGGTCACGCAACGCTGACGTCGGCAGGTCCTTCAGTGTACCGCGATCTCCCGACAAGGGAGAATGGAGAGAAGCAAGACTCCAGGGGCCATCAGAAGGTAAGTATAGATTTATTTTTTATTTTAAACATTCTTTTCATCACAGTATATATAAATCCATGCTGTTTGCATGGATTTATATACTGTGACCAAGTTGATAAGAACTTTCCTAGTGATGCTAAAATCGCTTGGAAAGCGCCTGACTACCCGCATGCGGAAATGTATGTGAAGAACGCTTCACACCTGCATGTCCCTGGCAGGAAAACGCATGTACAATCCGCATGTACAATCCGCATGTACAACCCGCATGTACAACCCGCATGTACAATCCGCATGTACAATCCGCATGTACAATCCGCATGTACAATCCGCATGTACAATCCGCATGTACAATCCGCATGTACAATCCGCATGTACAATCCGCATGTACAATCCGCATGTACAATCCGCATGTACAACCCGCATGTACAACCCGCATGTACAATCCGCAAGTACAATCCGCATGTGCAATCCGCATGTACAATCCGCATGTACAATCCGCATGTACAATCCGCAAGTACAATCCGCATGTACAATCCGCATGTACAATCCGCATGTACAATCCGCATGTACAATCCGCATGTACAATCCGCATGTACAATCCGCAAGTACAATCCGCATGTACAATCCGCATGTACAATCCGCATGTACAATCCGCATGTACAATCCGCAAGTACAATCCGCATGTACAATCTGCATGTACAACCCGCATGTACAATCCGCAAGTACAATCCGCATGTACAATCCGCATGTACAATCCGCATGTACAATCCGCATGTACAATCCGCATGTACAATCCGCATGTACAATCCGCATGTACAATCCGCAAGTACAATCCGCAAGTACAATCCGCATGTACAATTCGCATGTACAATCCGCATGTACAATCCGCATGTACAATCCGCAAGTACAATCCGCATGTACAATCCGCATGTACAATCCGCATGTACAATCCGCATGTACAATTCGCATGTACAATCCGCATGTACAATCCGCATGTACAATCCGCATGTACAATCCGCATGTACAATCCGCATGTACAATCCGCATGTACAATCCGCAAGTACAATCCGCATGTACAATTCGCATGTACAATCCGCATGTACAATCCGCAAGTACAATCCGCATGTACAATCCGCATGTACAATCCGCATGTACAATCCGCATGTACAATCCACATGTTTGCATGTACAATCCGCATGTACAATCCGCATGTACAATCCGCATGTACAATCCGCATGTACAATCCGCATGTACAACCCGCATGTACAATCCGCATGTACAATCCGCATGCGTTTTTTCTGCCAGGGAGATGCAGAAACGCTCAGGATAAATCCGGAGCATTTCTGTATCGTGGGCACTTAGCCTGAATCATACAATTAATATATTTTTTTTATTATTTTGTTAATATTATTAATATTGAGCAGAATTAATTTCAGCCTATTGATTCACCTTCCACAACAGTCATGGTCTCTCATGTGGCCCCTGAAGGAAATTACTCTCCCACCGCTGCTCTACTATATATAGTGCTATGTTATGTATAGGGCTGTGTACATAATGGAAAAAAAATTCCATAATTTTCCGTCTACAGATGTCACAAAAGCATCTGTGTTAGTCACATGACCTATCACATGATCTATCAAAGGGGATCATGTGACATGTCACGTGATACATCGGGTACCTGTGGAGGGGGCCACACCTTCTAAACTGCCCGAGGCCCTGGCTACTCTTAATCCACCCCTGTTTGTATCACCATGTACCCTACTTGTTATAATAAAGGTCTCTTTTATTTACATCAAAGACCTATTTGTCGGATATTTTTATATAGGTTCTAATTCTGTTCCGATTGGTCGATCCAGTCTAGTTAGCAGATATACATATTTCCACTATGTTGATGTTTATGACTATTAAGACTGTATGTAAATGGAAATGTATATCATCTGCGTGCCCTCTGCAATTTTTTCGTAATCACTACAGGGTACTGTATTTTATACTTTTTTTAAATTAATTCTCATATTTTACATGTTGAATACATCATTCAATAAAGCTCTGATCAGACACCTTTCCAATTAAGAAGCTGTATGTAGTGAAGTATTGTTATTTTAAGGGAAGGTGGGTGGTTAGGTGGGTTTTACTAACCCCTAAATATCTGTCCTTATAATGTCTTGAGCATTCTCCATCTTTATGACACTTAATGTGATCATCCAATGTCCTTTCCTGCATCCTTGGCTTGTACTCACTGATGATGTCATAGAGAGGTGATGTCACAATTACTTAGAACATTCAGCTCTCTACATTCCAATCACTTGTGCAGTTGATGTCATTGTGGTAAAGCATAAAGATGTGGAAGAGGTGACAGGGCACAGGTAATTACTATCAGTAATTTATTAATTAGAATACATACTAATTCTAGGCCAGCAAGTTAAACTAATGTAATTAGCGACTCATATCCCCCAAAATGGCCTTGGGTCAGATTGCACCCAAATATCATAATTCATTTTATACCATAGAAAAGGTGATAACTTCCTGATTGCTGGGGATCCAACCACTAGGACCCTCATCGATCAATAACGCAAATCGGAGGTCCAGCATGTAAACCTCTGCTCCATTCATTGTCTACGGGACTGCCTGAGATACCGCTGAATTAATTCAACTCCAGCAGTCCCTTAGAGAATGAATGGAGCTGCAGTGCACAAGCTTGACCTCCTGTCTGTTCGGACATTGCAGAGCTGTGATCTTAAGATTCAGTGAGGGTCACAATGACCAGGAAGTTCAAAAATCAGTACTGCCATTATAAATATGATGGTGCCACCAATAAAGCGTCCGGAGCGAGTAGACTTTTTGGTTGATTTTGAAAAACCACTACTTTTTTGTCGCAGACACATTTGATACATGGCGACCACAAGGCTTTATTCTGTGTTTCAGCCACCCACACAGTGCATGATATCATTGACTGCTCCTGTGTTCCCATAGCTGCTCCAACATGTCCTGCTCTTTCTGGTATTATTATGGTGACACGAGGCCTCATCACAGCCAATCACATATTTTACCAGTGTCAGAAACATTAAAGGTAAAATCTAACCAAATTTATGTAAAAATACTGCCAGACCTTGGGATGATTTTGTTCTTTTATTCATTTTTTTAAAAAAATTGATAATTCTTTTTATTTTATACAAATTTACTTTAAAATTAAATAAGTTTCACTTTATTGAAAATTAAACTTTCGAGAGTTACTGGAGATTAGTAAATTGCTGGTAAGGTAAAAGCAGGCTGGATGCCAGCAACATACCACATTGTCCCCAGATTCCTTTGCTCATCTTCTTTTGTGATGTCATAGAGGCGTGACATCATATTATGTTAGAACGTGGTGCTGTAGAGTCACAGTTCAGATCATTGCCATCACAGGGAGCACACACCGACAGGAGGAGGGAAAGAGGACAAGGTGACACAGAAGAGGTAATTCAATCCTATCGATCACAATAGATTTTAGTTCCAGGTCTCCATGTTCTGTAAAATCTCCATATTATAGATTACACGTGTCAAACTCTGGCCCATGGGTCATACCTGGCCCGCAGGGTGGTTATATTTGGCCTGTAACACCAGAACCGCCACCGCTATATTGGGCTACTATTCTGTATGGAGGACTATGAGGCCCATTAGTCTGTATGGAGGACTATTTGGGGCCCATTATTCTGTATACTGGTTGTCCCACGACTATGGGGGGCCCATTATTCTGTATGGAGGACTATGTGGGACCCATTATTCTGTATGGAGGACTATGTGGGGCCCATTATTCTGTATGGAGGACTATGTGGGGCCCATTATACTGTATACTGGTTGACCCGCGACTTTGTCCAAGTTTTTCTATTTGGCCCTCTGTGTGTCTCAGTTTGACATCCCTGTTAGAAATACATACAGTAAGATGGAAGTGGGAGGCCATTTGTCACATTTCTTTATATACATTATAATCCCTAACTACTAAACTGGATATTTGTGTATCTGTATACAAAATAGCCTTCATATTGCTAGCAATATATAATATTTTGCACAAGAATACGATTTATGAAAAAAAGAGTCTTGCCTCATATCAAGGAATAATTTTTCCCATCAACATAGCTGTATGAGGACATAGTTTTTGCAGAATTGAAACAAGTTTAAATTGGCATAATATGATGTGATATGAAGCAGGAAACATTTGGCTTAAGCAGGAGTACTTATGTTTTTTGTGCACTTTCAAGATGGGTGGGGTCTTCCAATGCAAAGTGGTACTTACCATCAATACCCACCCCTGCCCTCCCGGCATCACACTTTCAACTCTATCAGCATACAGTTGAATGCAATGACAGAAGAGGGAGCTGTCTGTTATATTACATGGAAGGCTACGTGGGGCCCATTATACTATATGGGAGGCTATGTGGGGGCCATTATACTATATGGGAGGCTATGTGGTGCCCGTTATTCTACAATACAAGGCTTTGTGGGGCCCATTATACTACATGAAATGTTATGCGGGGCCCATTATACAACATGAAAGGCTATCTGGGGTCCATTATACTATATGGAGGGTGACGTGGGGGCAATATTCTATATGAAGGGCTACGTGGGAGCCATTATACTATTGGTAGGGCTATGTGGGGCCCATTATACTATATGGAGGGCTATGTGGGGGCCATTATAATATTTGGACAGCTCTGTGTGGGCCATTATACTATACAGAGGGCTAAGTGTGGGCCATAATATTGTTTTCAGGGCTGTGAGGGGGGCAATTATACTGTTAGCAGGGCTATGTGGGGGGGCATTATACTGTCTGGAGGGCTAGTGGAGGCCATTATACTGTATACAAGCAATTATACAATGTGGAAGTTTGTGTAGGCTGTGTTGGGGCCGGTATATTGTTTGGAGGCTTATGTGGGAGGCCATCATTCTACTGTTAGCATGGCTATTAGGGGGCCATTATACTGTCTGGAGGTCTAGTGGAGGCCATTATACTGTATACGAGCAATTAAGCAATGTGGAGGTTTGTGTGGGGCCCATCATACTGTATGGAGGGTCGTGTGGGGGCATTATACTGTATGGAGGACTATGTGGGGCCATTATTCTGTTTGCAGGGCTATGTGAGGACCATTATACTGTGTGGGAGCTATGTGAGGGCCATTATACTATATGGAGGGCTATGTTGGGGCCATGATACGCTATAGACGGCTATGTGTGGGCCATAATACTGTTTGCAGGGCTATGTGGGGGACCATTATAATGTTTGTATGGCTGTGTAGGGGCCAATATAATGTTTGAAGTGATAGTGGGCACTATTATACTGTATACAAGCAATTATACAGTGTGGACCTTTGTGTGGGGTTCATCATACTGTTTTGAGGGTTGTGTGGGGGCTAAGATACTGTTTGGAGAACTATGTGATGGGCAATTATTTTGTTTGCAAGGCTATGCGAGGGCCATTATACTGTTTGGAGGGCGTTGTTGGGAATATTATACTTTTGGAGGGATAGTATGGTCCATCATACTGTGTGCAGGGTTGTGTGGGGGTCATTATGCTGTTTAGAGGACTGTGTGGGGGCCATCATACTGTGTGGATGGTCGTGCATTTTGGGGCCATCATAGTGTGTGGAGGGCCATTATACTGTATGGAGGGCTGTGTGGGGGCCATCATATTGTGCCTAGGGCTGTGTTGGGGCCATCCTACTATGTGGAGTATTGTGTTGGGGCCATCTTACTGTGTGGAGGGGTGTGGGATCATTATTCTGTATAGAGGGCTATGTGTGGGCCATCATATTGTATGGAGGGCTGTGTTAGGATCACAGTTGGGGCATCATACTGTCTTGGGGGTCACCATGCTTTGTCAGGGAAGGGAGGGACAGCAGGGTTATTATTCTGTGCATGAGGAGGGTACTGTGGAGGAATTCACTGTGGGGGTATAACTCTGTATTTGGGGGAGGGCACTTTTGCTGGTTTCATACTTTATGGTGGAATCTAAGGGCTTCAATGAGAAGAAAATACATTTGGAAGGGCTGCAAAGTTGTAAGATATGCTTTTCTGTGATACTACCAATTTTTTTTTGTGGAGTGAGGGGACTATTAAAACTTCTGCTATGGGGCTCAGTGATTAATATGTATGCCCCTGATCAATGGAATCTTACCCTTTATTATGATCTGACATAATTCCCTTTCAGCAGAGTTAATTAAATGAGGATAATTTGAAACCTGAAGAAAAAAGGGGGTTGAAAAAACAATTATATATAATCATTGCAGAAATAAATTGACTATGCAAGGGGTCTTTAGAATAGTAAAGGAAATAAATAGGAAAAGAAAGGTTAATATAGCACCTTTTTACTTTTTATTTACTTATTTTTTCACTTTTTCTTTTTTTCTCTCTCTCACTCCTCATTTTTAAAAGGGTAAATTGGGGGTAGGTTGTAAACTATAATAAAAATATCACATAATACTACAAAAACTACACATAAAAAAACAATAAGACTTATATTTGAATAAATTAGATTTCACATAAATACCTACTACTGTATTGTAACAAGAGTAAAAAAAATATTCCTCTATTGTTTTTTTTTTGTTTCATTTTTATTGTAAACACATTGTCACAACTACGACTTTTTACAGATTACTTTTTCCATCATACTCTTTGGTATGTATAGCATGTAGCAGGAACATATTATCACTCTTTTGAATATTTACAGGTGACTGACGCCCTTTGACCTCGTGGGATTTGAAATGTTTCCTTGTGAACTCCAAGAAAAGAATGTGGAAAGTCACATAACAGGTAATTAATATTCATATTAATTACTGATAATAGTCAGTCTAGGCATAAGTTCTAGACCTGCGGAGGTGTGACAACACCTTTCTGATACATGAGAATATAATGTTAGTGGTTTACATATCTTTATTTTCTATACACAATTCCTAGTATAACACAACTATATCTTAGGTAGAGACATAAGGAACATTTCTTTTCCTTATCTTCTGTATTCTAAAGTGAGGAATCCCTTATTCTGTTTCATAGAATAGCCTTGTAATCAGCGGTGTAACAATCAATACCGCGATTACAAGAGACTGACCACAGTATTAAGACTAGAGATGAGCGTTGTTCTACTCGAACTGTTCGCCAATCTCAAATTCGAGCTGTTTTGGGCGGTGTTCGAGCCGTTCGGCGAACACGAACAATTTGAGTAAAATTCGGCTGTTCGAGGTTATGTTCGATAACTGTTCGTGCACCAAAATCATAACTGGATTTTTTCTCCGTAATGATGAAAATTAATGTTAATACGCAGTTTGAGTGTACAGCGGGGCGGGGGGAGGGGCAGGGGATGGATCTCTGCAGGAACAATGAAGATCTCCATTTTTTTTTCTCTTTCCCGCATTTACAGTGGGGAGGTGCAATCTGTCAGCCTATCAGCAGCGCACACACGGAGCGAAGTGCTTTTTTTCACACAAGCAAGGGCATGTGTCATTGGCAGTGTATGTCACATGTCCTTGCCCTATAAGACCAAGCCATTTTCCCCGTCGCCACCATTTTCTCACTGCTGCAGCTGCGTGTTAGACGGCACCGCTGTTGCTGTGTGCGCTATACCTTGTTAATTTCAAGCCAATTTTCGCACAAATCTACAGATAGCTTGGGAGTAGGGAATAGTTGTGATTGCAGTCCTTTTAAGGACTAGGTTACAGCATTTCCTACGACTTTTATCAGGGAGGTCTGTGCTCTTAAATAGATAGATTGTGGGAGTAAAGACTAATTGTAATTGGAGTCCTTTTCAGGACTAGGTTACATCAGTTCCTATCAGTTTTTGCCAGGCAGGTCTGTGCCAGTGCTGTGCAAGTTTTTTTCACAGCATTTGGCTGAATCTAGCAAAGCTAATCCTTTTTGGCCTATTGCAGAGTGTGTTAGTCAGTGGAGTAGCCTATCTGTGTTGCAAGATATACCACCTGTGTATAGAATACCAATTTTTTTACTGCACCTAGTGAAGTAAAATCTTTTGGGCATAGCATCATTCTATTAGTCCATCTATACTGACCTCCATCAGGTTGCAAACTGAATATAATTTTTTTCTGCATCTACAGTACCTCTGAAAAAATATTTGGCCTTCTAGCAGTGTGTGGGACTTTCTCTGTTAGTCCATCTATACTGACCTCCATCAGGTTGCAAACTGAATATAATTTTTTTCTGCATCTACCTCTGAAAAAATATTGGGCTTCTAGCTATGTGTGGGTCTTGTTCTATTAATCCATCTATACAGACCTCCATCAGGTTGCAAACTGAATATAATTTTTTTCTGCATCTAGCTCTGAAAAAATATTTGGCCTTCTAGCAGTGTGTGGGACTTTCTCTATTAGTCCATCTATACTGACCTCCATCAGGTTCAAATTCAAAATAATTTTTATCTGCATCTACAGTACCTCTGAAAAAATATTTGGGCTTCTAGCGGTGTGTGGGACTTGTTCTATTAGTCCATCTATACTGACCTCCATCAGGTTGCAAACTGAATATAATTTTTTTCTGCATCTAGCTCTGAAAAAATATTTGGCCTTCTAGCAGTGTGTGGGACTTTCTCTATTAGTCCATCTATACTGACCTCCATCAGGTTGCAAATTCAAAATAATTTTTATCTGCATCTACAGTACCTCTGAAAAAATATTTGGGCTTCTAGCTGTGTGTGGGACTTGTTGTATTAGTCCATCTATACTGACCTCCATCAGGTTGCAAACTGAATATATTTTTTTCTGCATCTACCTCTGAAAAAATATTGGGCTTCTAGCTGTGTGTGGGTCTTGTTCTATTAATCCATCTATACAGACCTCCATCAGGTTGCAAACTGAATATAATTTTTTTCTGCATCTAGCTCTGAAAAAATATTTGGCCTTCTAGCAGTGGGTGGGACTTTCTCTATTAGTCCACCTATACTGACCTCCATCAGGTTGCAAATTCAAAATAATTTTTTGTATGCATCTAGCTCTGAAAAAATATTTGGCCTTCTAGTAGTGTGTGGGACTTTCTCTGTTAGTCCATCTATACTGACCTCCATCAGGTTGCAAACTGAATATAATTTTTTTCTGCATCTAGCTCTGAAAAAATATTTGGCCTTCTAGCTGTGTGTGGGACTTGTTGTATTAGTCCATCTATACTGACCTCCATCAGGTTGCAAACTGAATAGATTTTTTTCTGCATCTACCTCTGAAAAAATATTGGGCCTTCTAGCAGTGTGTGGGACTTGTTGTATTAGTCCATCTATACTGACCTCCATCAGGTTGCAAACTGAATAGATTTTTTTCTGCATCTACCTCTGAAAAAATATTGGGCTTCTAGCTGTGTGTGGGACTTGTTGTATTAGTCCATCTATACTGACCTCCATCAGGTTGCAAACTGAATATATTTTTTTCTGCATCTACCTCTGAAAAAATATTGGACTTCTAGCTGTGTGTGGGTCTTGTTCTATTAATCAATCTATACAGACCTCCATCAGGTTGCAAACTGAATATAATTTTTTTCTGCATCTAGCTCTGAAAAAATATTTGGCCTTCTAGCAGTGTGTGGGACTTTCTCTATTAGTCCACCTATACTGACCTCCATCAGGTTGCAAATTCAAAATAATTTTTTGTATGCATCTAGCTCTGAAAAAATATTTGGCCTTCTAGTAGTGTGTGGGACTTTCTCTGTTAGTCCATCTATACTGACCTCCATCAGGTTGCAAACTGAATATAATTTTTTTCTGCATCTAGCTCTGAAAAAATATTTGGCCTTCTAGCAGTGTGTAGGACTTGTTGTATTAGTCCATCTATACTGACCTCCATCAGGTTGCAAACTGAATAGATTTTTTTCTGCATCTACCTCTGAAAAAATATTGGGCTTCTAGCTGTGTGTGGGACTTGTTGTATTAGTCCATCTATACTAACCTCCATCAGGTTGCAAACTGAATAGATTTTTTTCTGCATCTACCTCTGAAAAAATATTGGGCTTCTAGCTGTGTGTGGGACTTGTTGTATTAGTCCATCTATACTGACCTCCATCAGGTTGCAAACTGAATATATTTTTTTCTGCATCTACCTCTGAAAAAATATTGGGCTTCTAGCTGTGTGGGACTTGTTGTATTAGTCCATCTATACTGACCTCCATCAGGTTGCAAACTGAATATATTTTTTTCTGCATCTACCTCTGAAAAAATATTGGGCTTCTAGCTGTGTGTGGGTCTTGTTCTATTAATCCATCTATACAGACCTCCATCAGGTTGCAAATTGAATATAATTTTTTTCTGCATCTATCCCAGCCAATAGTTTTGGCCTAATACCACAGTTTGGCCACTCAGCTCTGCTCGGTTACCATCCATTGTTTTTTTGTGCAAACAACTCCAGAGTTGTGAATTAGTTAACCACCAAAATGAGTGGAAAAAGGCCTGCTGCTGGTGGAAAGGGGAATAGGCGTGTTGGGAAGGGGAAAAAAGGTTGTGTCCGTGGGGTAGGTGTTAAAGCAACAGTAACATCTGCAGAAGAAAGACCATCTTCCAGCCAAACTAAAATGTCTACTTCTTTTAGCGGACAATTTGATAAGATCCCTTTCTTACGGCCACGCCAATCGCTACAAATTCCAGATGAGGCACAAAAACAGCAGGTGCTTCAACGGATATCAAGTGCTCCTTTAAGTGGGCTCTCCTCCACATCAACTTCAACATCACAAATACTCCAGTCCTCAAAGGTGTCACCCCAATCGCACTTGCTTCCTCACAGCTCCCAAATCTCCAGCTGCCCGTCTGAGTATGAGGTAGAACAGATGGTTGAGTCTGCAGAGCTGTTTACTCATACTATAGCCTGGGAATCAGAGGTCGACTCCAGCACTTCTGTGAATCCAGACGAGGAAATGATCTGCACTGATGCCCAGAATCTTTATGAGTCGGATCCAGGACCAGACGCAGAAGGTTCTGACCATAATGTAGACCCTCATTCCCAAACTGTAACTCCTGTTGGTGGAGACAATGAGGAAGACGATGATAAGACTCAAATACCTGATTGGAGCGACAACTTTAGTTTTTTGTCAGGGCAGGAACAGGTTGGCTCTGAGGACGACGGGTGTGATAACGCACAGGGTGATGATGATGAGGTTGGAGATCCCACTTACTGTCAACCCACAGTCAGCCAAGAGATGAGGTCAGCAGAGGAGGTGGAGGAAGATGCTAGTGACGACGAGGTCAGGTTGCGCCTTCCTGGACAGAGACGTAGTACTGGAAGCACGTCAACAACTGCATCCTCAAACACAACTCTGCCTCTCACCACAAGTCGTGGTGGCTCTTCAGGTCGCATGGGTGCTAAGCCTTGCATAGCCTGGGCATTTTTTCAGATCGATAAAGATGACCCAACTCGTGTTATCTGTAACATTTGTCAGCAAAAGCTAAGTAGAGGCCAAAAAATACATAGTTTGAGTACTTCATGCATGAACCGGCACATGGACATGAAGCATAAGTTGCAGTGGGAAGCTCAGTGTGCTACAATGCGGCCTAGCCGGCCGGGCCAACCACCGTCTGCCATATCTTGTGCATCCGCGGCCTCTTCATCCTCTGTGACTGGGGGGACAGCAGTCACACCTGTTTTGGGGCGCAGACCTGCCACCTCTTTACCCGCAACAGCCAGCGTGATTGGCAGGTCATCATTTTCTTTGGAGGTGGTAACACCAGCTCATGTTGAGCGCTGTCCGACATCGATAGCACCACCTTTGGATCAAGGCAACCTAACATGTCCGCCTGCATCTTCCTCACAGACCGGCAGTTTGCCGGGGACACCCTTATCAACCCCGTCTAAGCACAATAGCCAGCCCTCGGTCCCTCAGATGTGGACAAGTAAAAGACCATTTCCTCCTAGCCATGAGAAAGCTAAGAGGTTGAATTTCACCATCTGCAAGCTCTTGGCTACAGAAATGCTGCCTTTCCGCCTGGTGGACACAGAGGATTTTCGAGACCTTATGTCCGTCGCAGTGCCCCAGTACCAGATGCCCAGTCGGCACTACTTCTCAAAGAAAGGTGTGCCTGCGCTCCACCAGCATGTCGCACACAACATCACCGCTTCTTTGAGAAACTCTGTGTGTGACAGGGTGCATTTCACCACAGACATTTGGACGAGTAGGCATGGACAGGGGCGTTACATGTCGCTGACTGGGCACTGGGTAACTATGGTGACAGCAGGACAAGGGGCTGCTGTCCAAGTCTTGCCGTCCCCACGAGTTGTGCGTCAATCCTCTTTATGTCAAAGTTCCTCCACTGCTTCTGCCTCCTCAACCTCCTCTCGGTCTTCCACCTGCACCCAAAGCCTGTCTGGTCATGCCACAAGCTTTCTAACTGCGCAGAAGGGATCCTGCACACCTCCTTACTATGCTGGCAGTAGGGCTCAACGTCATCAGGCGGTTTTTACATTGAAATGTCTGGGAAATGTGAGTCACACAGCTGAGGAGTTGTGGTCAGCTCTGGAGAACCAATTTCATGAATGGTTGTCTCCACTGGACCTGAAACCAGGGAAGGCCGTGCGCGACAATGCTGCAAACCTGGGTGCGGCCCTTCGCCGGGGCAATGTCACACACGTGCCTTGTATGGCTCATGTGTTGAACCTGGTTGTCCAGCAATTTTTAGCCCACTATCCCAGACTAGATGGCCTTCTGCAGAGGGCACGGTCGCTGTGTGCTCACTTCCGCCGTTCGCATCCCGCAGCTCAGCGACTTACATCTCTACAGAAGTCGTTGGGCCTGCCACTTCACCGGCTAAAATGCGATGTGCCTACCCGGTGGAATACAACTCTGCACATGTTGCAGCGACTGTGGCAGCACCGACAAGCCCTGGTGCAATACGTTCTGACGTATAGCCTGGGCCAACGAGATTCAGAGGTGGGGCAAATCACGCTGGAGGAGTGGTCTCAGATCAGGGACCTATGCACCCTTCTGCACAGTTTTGAAATGGCGACGATGATGTTTAGTGCTGACGATGCCATTATCAGCATGACTATTCCGGTGATTTACATGCTGGAGCACATGTTAAACAGAATTCGGAGTCAGGTGGTGGCACAAGAGGAGGTGG
>NW_027369710.1:0-40791 GCF_046119375.1 Phyllobates terribilis | reverse complement strand
TTTTCATATACCAGAAATGTTTGAAGCTACTGACTGAATGAAAGGAGCTGGCATCTCACTCTCTTTGAATCTTCTTTATCATGCTAGGATTAACAGGAAAAAGCAAAAAATTTCAGAATTGCACCTTGCAATGTGGAGATATTACTGTTTGTGCATTTACAATATTCATTGATTTTTGCCATTGAAAAACATGTTTTTCATATACCAGAAATGTTTGAAGCTACTGACTGAATGAAAGGAGCTGGCATCTCACTCTCTTTGAATCTTCTTTATCATGCTAGGATTAACAGGAAAAAGCTAAAAATTTCAGAATTGCACCGTGCAATGTTGAGATATTACTGTTTGTGCATTTACAATATTCATTGATTTTTGCCATTGAAAAACATGTTTTTCATATACCAGAAATGTTTGAAGCTACTGACTGAATGAAAGGAGCTGGCATCTCACTCTCTTTGAATCTTCTTTATCATGCTAGGATTAGCAGGAAAAAGCAAAAAATTTCAGAATTGCACCTTGCAATGTGGAGATATTACTGTTTGTGCATTTACAATATTCATTGATTTTTGCCATTGAAAAACATGTTTTTTCATATACCAGAAATGTTTGAAGCTACTGACTGAATGAAAGGAGCTGGCATCTCACTCTCTTTGAATCTTCTTTATCATGCTAGGATTAACAGGAAAAAGCTAAAAAATTTCAGAATTGCACCGTGCAATGTGGAGATATTACTGTTTGTGCATTTACAATATTCATTGATTTTTGCCATTGAAAAACATGTTTTTCATATACCAGAAATGTTTGAAGCTACTGACTGAATGAAAGGAGCTGGCATCTCACTCTCTTTGAATCTTCTTTATCATGCTAGGATTAGCAGGAAAAAGCAAAAAATTTCAGAATTGCACCTTGCAATGTGGAGATATTACTGTTTGTGCATTTACAATATTCATTGATTTTTGCCATTGAAAAACGTTTTTCATATACCAGAAATGTTTGAAGCTACTGACTGAATGAAAGGAGCTGGCATCTCACTCTCTTTGAATCTTCTTTATCATGCTAGGATTAACAGGAAAAAGCAAAAAATTTCAGAATTGCACCTTGCAATGTGGAGATATTACTGTTTGTGCATTTACAATATTCATTGATTTTTGCCATTGAAAAACATGTTTTTCATATACCAGAAATGTTTGAAGCTACTGACTGAATGAAAGGAGCTGGCATCTCACTCTCTTTGAATCTTCTTTATCATGCTAGGATTAACAGGAAAAAGCTAAAAATTTCAGAATTGCACCGTGCAATGTGGAGATATTACTGTTTGTGCATTTACAATATTCATTGATTTTTGCCATTGAAAAACATGTTTTTCATATACCAGAAATGTTTGAAGCTACTGACTGAATGAAAGGAGCTGGCATCTCACTCTCTTTGAATCTTCTTTATCATGCTAGGATTAGCAGGAAAAAGCAAAAAATTTCAGAATTGCACCTTGCAATGTGGAGATATTACTGTTTGTGCATTTACAATATTCATTGATTTTTGCCATTGAAAAACATGTTTTTCATATACCAGAAATGTTTGAAGCTACTGACTGAATGAAAGGAGCTGGCATCTCACTCTCTTTGAATCTTCTTTATCATGCTAGGATTAGCAGGAAAAAGCAAAAAATTTCAGAATTGCACCTTGCAATGTGGAGATATTACTGTTTGTGCATTTACAATATTCATTGATTTTTGCCATTGAAAAACATGTTTTTCATATACCAGAAATGTTTGAAGCTACTGACTGAATGAAAGGAGCTGGCATCTCACTCTCTTTGAATCTTCTTTATCATGCTAGGATTAACAGGAAAAAGCTAAAAATTTCAGAATTGCACCGTGCAATGTGGAGATATTACTGTTTGTGCATTTACAATATTCATTGATTTTTGCCATTGAAAAACATGTTTTTCATATACCAGAAATGTTTGAAGCTACTGACTGAATGAAAGGAGCTGGCATCTCACTCTCTTTGAATCTTCTTTATCATGCTAGGATTAGCAGGAAAAAGCAAAAAATTTCAGAATTGCACCTTGCAATGTGGAGATATTACTGTTTGTGCATTTACAATATTCATTGATTTTTGCCATTGAAAAACATGTTTTTCATATACCAGAAATGTTTGAAGCTACTGACTGAATGAAAGGAGCTGGCATCTCACTCTCTTTGAATCTTCTTTATCATGCTAGGATTAGCAGGAAAAAGCAAAAAATTTCAGAATTGCACCTTGCAATGTGGAGATATTACTGTTTGTGCATTTACAATATTCATTGATTTTTGCCATTGAAAAACATGTTTTTCATATACCAGAAATGTTTGAAGCTACTGACTGAATGAAAGGAGCTGGCATCTCACTCTCTTTGAATCTTCTTTATCATGCTAGGATTAACAGGAAAAAGCTAAAAATTTCAGAATTGCACCGTGCAATGTGGAGATATTACTGTTTGTGCATTTACAATATTCATTGATTTTTGCCATTGAAAAACATGTTTTTCATATACCAGAAATGTTTGAAGCTACTGACTGAATGAAAGGAGCTGGCATCTCACTCTCTTTGAATCTTCTTTATCATGCTAGGATTAGCAGGAAAAAGCAAAAAATTTCAGAATTGCACCTTGCAATGTGGAGATATTACTGTTTGTGCATTTACAATATTCATTGATTTTTGCCATTGAAAAACATGTTTTTCATATACCAGAAATGTTTGAAGCTACTGACTGAATGAAAGGAGCTGGCATCTCACTCTCTTTGAATCTTCTTTATCATGCTAGGATTAGCAGGAAAAAGCAAAAAATTTCAGAATTGCACCTTGCAATGTGGAGATATTACTGTTTGTGCATTTACAATATTCATTGATTTTTGCCATTGAAAAACATGTTTTTCATATACCAGAAATGTTTGAAGCTACTGACTGAATGAAAGGAGCTGGCATCTCACTCTCTTTGAATCTTCTTTATCATGCTAGGATTAACAGGAAAAAGCTAAAAATTTCAGAATTGCACCGTGCAATGTGGAGATATTACTGTTTGTGCATTTACAATATTCATTGATTTTTGCCATTGAAAAACATGTTTTTCATATACCAGAAATGTTTGAAGCTACTGACTGAATGAAAGGAGCTGGCATCTCACTCTCTTTGAATCTTCTTTATCATGCTAGGATTAGCAGGAAAAAGCAAAAAATTTCAGAATTGCACCTTGCAATGTGGAGATATTACTGTTTGTGCATTTACAATATTCATTGATTTTTGCCATTGAAAAACATGTTTTTCATATACCAGAAATGTTTGAAGCTACTGACTGAATGAAAGGAGCTGGCATCTCACTCTCTTTGAATCTTCTTTATCATGCTAGGATTAACAGGAAAAAGCAAAAATTTCAGAATTGCACCTTGCAATGTGGAGATATTACTGTTTGTGCATTTACAATATTCATTGATTTTTGCCATTGAAAAACATGTTTTTCCTATACCAGAAATGTTTGAAGCTACTGACTGAATGAAAGGAGCTGGCATCTCACTCTCTTTGAATCTTCTTTATCATGCTAGGATTAACAGGAAAAAGCTAAAAATTTCAGAATTGCACCTTGCAATGTGGAGATATTACTGTTTGTGCATTTACAATATTCATTGATTTTTGCTATTGAAAAACATGTTTTTCATATACCAGAAATGTTTGAAGCTACTGACTGAATGAAAGGAGCTGGCATCTCACTCTCTTTGAATCTTCTTTATCATGCTAGGATTAGCAGGAAAAAGCAAAAAATTTCAGAATTGCACCTTGCAATGTGGAGATATTACTGTTTGTGCATTTACAATATTCATTGATTTTTGCCATTGAAAAACATGTTTTTCATATACCAGAAATGTTTGAAGCTACTGACTGAATGAAAGGAGCTGGCATCTCACTCTCTTTGAATCTTCTTTATCATGCTAGGATTAACAGGAAAAAGCAAAAAATTTCAGAATTGCACCTTGCAATGTGGAGATATTACTGTTTGTGCATTTACAATATTCATTGATTTTTGCCATTGAAAAACGTCCAGAAATGTTTGAAGCTACTGACTGAATGAAAGGAGCTGGCATCTCACTCTCTTTGAATCTTCTTTATCATGCTAGGATTAGCAGGAAAAAGCAAAAAATTTCAGAATTGCACCTTGCAATGTGGAGATATTACTGTTTGTGCATTTACAATATTCATTGATTTTTGCCATTGAAAAACATGTTTTTCATATACCAGAAATGTTTGAAGCTACTGACTGAATGAAAGGAGCTGGCATCTCACTCTCTTTGAATCTTCTTTATCATGCTAGGATTAGCAGGAAAAAGCAAAAAATTTCAGAATTGCACCTTGCAATGTGGAGATATTACTGTTTGTGCATTTACAATATTCATTGATTTTTGCCATTGAAAAACATGTTTTTCATATACCAGAAATGTTTGAAGCTACTGACTGAATGAAAGGAGCTGGCATCTCACTCTCTTTGAATCTTCTTTATCATGCTAGGATTAACAGGAAAAAGCAAAAAATTTCAGAATTGCACCTTGCAATGTGGAGATATTACTGTTTGTGCATTTACAATATTCATTGATTTTTCCCATTGAAAAACGTCCAGAAATGTTTGAAGCTACTGACTGAATGAAAGGAGCTGGCATCTCACTCTCTTTGAATCTTCTTTATCATGCTAGGATTAACAGGAAAAAGCTAAAAATTTCAGAATTGCACCGTGCAATGTGGAGATATTACTGTTTGTGCATTTACAATATTCATTGATTTTTGCCATTGAAAAACATGTTTTTCATATACCAGAAATGTTTGAAGCTACTGACTGAATGAAAGGAGCTGGCATCTCACTCTCTTTGAATCTTCTTTATCATGCTAGGATTAGCAGGAAAAAGCAAAAAATTTCAGAATTGCACCTTGCAATGTGGAGATATTACTGTTTGTGCATTTACAATATTCATTGATTTTTGCCATTGAAAAACATGTTTTTCATATACCAGAAATGTTTGAAGCTACTGACTGAATGAAAGGAGCTGGCATCTCACTCTCTTTGAATCTTCTTTATCATGCTAGGATTAACAGGAAAAAGCAAAAAATTTCAGAATTGCACCTTGCAATGTGGAGATATTACTGTTTGTGCATTTACAATATTCATTGATTTTTGCCATTGAAAAACATGTTTTTCATATACCAGAAATGTTTGAAGCTACTGACTGAATGAAAGGAGCTGGCATCTCACTCTCTTTGAATCTTCTTTATCATGCTAGGATTAACAGGAAAAAGCTAAAAATTTCAGAATTGCACCGTGCAATGTGGAGATATTACTGTTTGTGCATTTACAATATTCATTGATTTTTGCCATTGAAAAACATGTTTTTCATATACCAGAAATGTTTGAAGCTACTGACTGAATGAAAGGAGCTGGCATCTCACTCTCTTTGAATCTTCTTTATCATGCTAGGATTAGCAGGAAAAAGCAAAAAATTTCAGAATTGCACCTTGCAATGTGGAGATATTACTGTTTGTGCATTTACAATATTCATTGATTTTTGCCATTGAAAAACATGTTTTTCATATACCAGAAATGTTTGAAGCTACTGACTGAATGAAAGGAGCTGGCATCTCACTCTCTTTGAATCTTCTTTATCATGCTAGGATTAGCAGGAAAAAGCAAAAAATTTCAGAATTGCACCTTGCAATGTGGAGATATTACTGTTTGTGCATTTACAATATTCATTGATTTTTGCCATTGAAAAACATGTTTTTCATATACCAGAAATGTTTGAAGCTACTGACTGAATGAAAGGAGCTGGCATCTCACTCTCTTTGAATCTTCTTTATCATGCTAGGATTAGCAGGAAAAAGCAAAAAATTTCAGAATTGCACCTTGCAATGTGGAGATATTACTGTTTGTGCATTTACAATATTCATTGATTTTTGCCATTGAAAAACATGTTTTTCATATACCAGAAATGTTTGAAGCTACTGACTGAATGAAAGGAGCTGGCATCTCACTCTCTTTGAATCTTCTTTATCATGCTAGGATTAGCAGGAAAAAGCAAAAAATTTCAGAATTGCACCTTGCAATGTGGAGATATTACTGTTTGTGCATTTACAATATTCATTGATTTTTGCCATTGAAAAACATGTTTTTCATATACCAGAAATGTTTGAAGCTACTGACTGAATGAAAGGAGCTGGCATCTCACTCTCTTTGAATCTTCTTTATCATGCTAGGATTAACAGGAAAAAGCAAAAAATTTCAGAATTGCACCTTGCAATGTGGAGATATTACTGTTTGTGCATTTACAATATTCATTGATTTTTGCCATTGAAAAACATGTTTTTCATATACCAGAAATGTTTGAAGCTACTGACTGAATGAAAGGAGCTGGCATCTCACTCTCTTTGAATCTTCTTTATCATGCTAGGATTAACAGGAAAAAGCTAAAAATTTCAGAATTGCACCGTGCAATGTGGAGATATTACTGTTTGTGCATTTACAATATTCATTGATTTTTGCCATTGAAAAACATGTTTTTCATATACCAGAAATGTTTGAAGCTACTGACTGAATGAAAGGAGCTGGCATCTCACTCTCTTTGAATCTTCTTTATCATGCTAGGATTAGCAGGAAAAAGCAAAAAATTTCAGAATTGCACCTTGCAATGTGGAGATATTACTGTTTGTGCATTTACAATATTCATTGATTTTTGCCATTGAAAAACATGTTTTTCATATACCAGAAATGTTTGAAGCTACTGACTGAATGAAAGGAGCTGGCATCTCACTCTCTTTGAATCTTCTTTATCATGCTAGGATTAACAGGAAAAAGCTAAAAATTTCAGAATTGCACCGTGCAATGTGGAGATATTACTGTTTGTGCATTTACAATATTCATTGATTTTTGCCATTGAAAAACATGTTTTTCATATACCAGAAATGTTTGAAGCTACTGACTGAATGAAAGGAGCTGGCATCTCACTCTCTTTGAATCTTCTTTATCATGCTAGGATTAGCAGGAAAAAGCAAAAAATTTCAGAATTGCACCTTGCAATGTGGAGATATTACTGTTTGTGCATTTACAATATTCATTGATTTTTGCCATTGAAAAACATGTTTTTCATATACCAGAAATGTTTGAAGCTACTGACTGAATGAAAGGAGCTGGCATCTCACTCTCTTTGAATCTTCTTTATCATGCTAGGATTAACAGGAAAAAGCAAAAAATTTCAGAATTGCACCTTGCAATGTGGAGATATTACTGTTTGTGCATTTACAATATTCATTGATTTTTGCCATTGAAAAACATGTTTTTCATATACCAGAAATGTTTGAAGCTACTGACTGAATGAAAGGAGCTGGCATCTCACTCTCTTTGAATCTTCTTTATCATGCTAGGATTAGCAGGAAAAAGCAAAAAATTTCAGAATTGCACCTTGCAATGTGGAGATATTACTGTTTGTGCATTTACAATATTCATTGATTTTTGCCATTGAAAAACATGTTTTTCATATACCAGAAATGTTTGAAGCTACTGACTGAATGAAAGGAGCTGGCATCTCACTCTCTTTGAATCTTCTTTATCATGCTAGGATTAGCAGGAAAAAGCAAAAAATTTCAGAATTGCACCTTGCAATGTGGAGATATTACTGTTTGTGCATTTACAATATTCATTGATTTTTGCCATTGAAAAACATGTTTTTCATATACCAGAAATGTTTGAAGCTACTGACTGAATGAAAGGAGCTGGCATCTCACTCTCTTTGAATCTTCTTTATCATGCTAGGATTAGCAGGAAAAAGCAAAAAATTTCAGAATTGCACCTTGCAATGTGGAGATATTACTGTTTGTGCATTTACAATATTCATTGATTTTTGCCATTGAAAAACATGTTTTTCATATACCAGAAATGTTTGAAGCTACTGACTGAATGAAAGGAGCTGGCATCTCACTCTCTTTGAATCTTCTTTATCATGCTAGGATTAGCAGGAAAAAGCAAAAAATTTCAGAATTGCACCTTGCAATGTGGAGATATTACTGTTTGTGCATTTACAATATTCATTGATTTTTGCCATTGAAAAACATGTTTTTCATATACCAGAAATGTTTGAAGCTACTGACTGAATGAAAGGAGCTGGCATCTCACTCTCTTTGAATCTTCTTTATCATGCTAAGATTAGCAGGAAAAAGCAAAAAATTTCAGAATTGCACCTTGCAATGTGGAGATATTACTGTTTGTGCATTTACAATATTCATTGATTTTTGCCATTGAAAAACATGTTTTTCATATACCAGAAATGTTTGAAGCTACTGACTGAATGAAAGGAGCTGGCATCTCACTCTCTTTGAATCTTCTTTATCATGCTAGGATTAACAGGAAAAAGCTAAAAATTTCAGAATTGCACCGTGCAATGTGGAGATATTACTGTTTGTGCATTTACAATATTCATTGATTTTTGCCATTGAAAAACATGTTTTTCATATACCAGAAATGTTTGAAGCTACTGACTGAATGAAAGGAGCTGGCATCTCACTCTCTTTGAATCTTCTTTATCATGCTAGGATTAGCAGGAAAAAGCAAAAAATTTCAGAATTGCACCTTGCAATGTGGAGATATTACTGTTTGTGCATTTACAATATTCATTGATTTTTGCCATTGAAAAACATGTTTTTCATATACCAGAAATGTTTGAAGCTACTGACTGAATGAAAGGAGCTGGCATCTCACTCTCTTTGAATCTTCTTTATCATGCTAGGATTAACAGGAAAAAGCTAAAAATTTCAGAATTGCACCGTGCAATGTGGAGATATTACTGTTTGTGCATTTACAATATTCATTGATTTTTGCCATTGAAAAACATGTTTTTCATATACCAGAAATGTTTGAAGCTACTGACTGAATGAAAGGAGCTGGCATCTCACTCTCTTTGAATCTTCTTTATCATGCTAGGATTAGCAGGAAAAAGCAAAAAATTTCAGAATTGCACCTTGCAATGTGGAGATATTACTGTTTGTGCATTTACAATATTCATTGATTTTTGCCATTGAAAAACATGTTTTTCATATACCAGAAATGTTTGAAGCTACTGACTGAATGAAAGGAGCTGGCATCTCACTCTCTTTGAATCTTCTTTATCATGCTAGGATTAACAGGAAAAAGCAAAAAATTTCAGAATTGCACCTTGCAATGTGGAGATATTACTGTTTGTGCATTTACAATATTCATTGATTTTTGCCATTGAAAAACATGTTTTTCATATACCAGAAATGTTTGAAGCTACTGACTGAATGAAAGGAGCTGGCATCTCACTCTCTTTGAATCTTCTTTATCATGCTAGGATTAGCAGGAAAAAGCAAAAAATTTCAGAATTGCACCTTGCAATGTGGAGATATTACTGTTTGTGCATTTACAATATTCATTGATTTTTGCCATTGAAAAACATGTTTTTCATATACCAGAAATGTTTGAAGCTACTGACTGAATGAAAGGAGCTGGCATCTCACTCTCTTTGAATCTTCTTTATCATGCTAGGATTAACAGGAAAAAGCTAAAAATTTCAGAATTGCACCGTGCAATGTGGAGATATTACTGTTTGTGCATTTACAATATTCATTGATTTTTGCCATTGAAAAACATGTTTTTCATATACCAGAAATGTTTGAAGCTACTGACTGAATGAAAGGAGCTGGCATCTCACTCTCTTTGAATCTTCTTTATCATGCTAGGATTAGCAGGAAAAAGCAAAAAATTTCAGAATTGCACCTTGCAATGTGGAGATATTACTGTTTGTGCATTTACAATATTCATTGATTTTTGCCATTGAAAAACATGTTTTTCATATACCAGAAATGTTTGAAGCTACTGACTGAATGAAAGGAGCTGGCATCTCACTCTCTTTGAATCTTCTTTATCATGCTAGGATTAACAGGAAAAAGCAAAAAATTTCAGAATTGCACCTTGCAATGTGGAGATATTACTGTTTGTGCATTTACAATATTCATTGATTTTTGCCATTGAAAAACATGTTTTTCATATACCAGAAATGTTTGAAGCTACTGACTGAATGAAAGGAGCTGGCATCTCACTCTCTTTGAATCTTCTTTATCATGCTAGGATTAGCAGGAAAAAGCAAAAAATTTCAGAATTGCACCTTGCAATGTGGAGATATTACTGTTTGTGCATTTACAATATTCATTGATTTTTGCCATTGAAAAACATGTTTTTCATATACCAGAAATGTTTGAAGCTACTGACTGAATGAAAGGAGCTGGCATCTCACTCTCTTTGAATCTTTATCATGCTAGGATTAACAGGAAAAAGCTAAAAATTTCAGAATTGCACCGTGCAATGTGGAGATATTACTGTTTGTGCATTTACAATATTCATTGATTTTTGCCATTGAAAAACATGTTTTTCATATACCAGAAATGTTTGAAGCTACTGACTGAATGAAAGGAGCTGGCATCTCACTCTCTTTGAATCTTCTTTATCATGCTAGGATTAGCAGGAAAAAGCAAAAAATTTCAGAATTGCACCTTGCAATGTGGAGATATTACTGTTTGTGCATTTACAATATTCATTGATTTTTGCCATTGAAAAACATGTTTTTCATATACCAGAAATGTTTGAAGCTACTGACTGAATGAAAGGAGCTGGCATCTCACTCTCTTTGAATCTTCTTTATCATGCTAGGATTAACAGGAAAAAGCTAAAAATTTCAGAATTGCACCGTGCAATGTGGAGATATTACTGTTTGTGCATTTACAATATTCATTGATTTTTGCCATTGAAAAACATGTTTTTCATATACCAGAAATGTTTGAAGCTACTGACTGAATGAAAGGAGCTGGCATCTCACTCTCTTTGAATCTTCTTTATCATGCTAGGATTAGCAGGAAAAAGCAAAAAATTTCAGAATTGCACCTTGCAATGTGGAGATATTACTGTTTGTGCATTTACAATATTCATTGATTTTTGCCATTGAAAAACATGTTTTTCATATACCAGAAATGTTTGAAGCTACTGACTGAATGAAAGGAGCTGGCATCTCACTCTCTTTGAATCTTCTTTATCATGCTAGGATTAACAGGAAAAAGCTAAAAATTTCAGAATTGCACCTTGCAATGTGGAGATATTACTGTTTGTGCATTTACAATATTCATTGATTTTTGCCATTGAAAAACATGTTTTTCATATACCAGAAATGTTTGAAGCTACTGACTGAATGAAAGGAGCTGGCATCTCACTCTCTTTGAATCTACTTTATCATGCTAGGATTAGCAGGAAAAAGCAAAAAATTTCAGAATTGCACCTTGCAATGTGGAGATATTACTGTTTGTGCATTTACAATATTCATTGATTTTTGCCATTGAAAAACATGTTTTTCATATACCAGAAATGTTTGAAGCTACTGACTGAATGAAAGGAGCTGGCATCTCACTCTCTTTGAATCTTCTTTATCATGCTAGGATTAGCAGGAAAAAGCAAAAAATTTCAGAATTGCACCTTGCAATGTGGAGATATTACTGTTTGTGCATTTACAATATTCATTGATTTTTGCCATTGAAAAACATGTTTTTCATATACCAGAAATGTTTGAAGCTACTGACTGAATGAAAGGAGCTGGCATCTCACTCTCTTTGAATCTTCTTTATCATGCTAGGATTAGCAGGAAAAAGCAAAAAATTTCAGAATTGCACCTTGCAATGTGGAGATATTACTGTTTGTGCATTTACAATATTCATTGATTTTTGCCATTGAAAAACATGTTTTTCATATACCAGAAATGTTTGAAGCTACTGACTGAATGAAAGGAGCTGGCATCTCACTCTCTTTGAATCTTCTTTATCATGCTAGGATTAACAGGAAAAAGTTAAAAATTTCAGAATTGCACCGTGCAATGTGGAGATATTACTGTTTGTGCATTTACAATATTCATTGATTTTTGCCATTGAAAAACATGTTTTTCATATACCAGAAATGTTTGAAGCTACTGACTGAATGAAAGGAGCTGGCATCTCACTCTCTTTGAATCTTCTTTATCATGCTAGGATTAACAGGAAAAAGCTAAAAATTTCAGAATTGCACCGTGCAATGTTGAGATATTACTGTTTGTGCATTTACAATATTCATTGATTTTTGCCATTGAAAAACATGTTTTTCATATACCAGAAATGTTTGAAGCTACTGACTGAATGAAAGGAGCTGGCATCTCACTCTCTTTGAATCTTCTTTATCATGCTAGGATTAACAGGAAAAAGCTAAAAATTTCAGAATTGCACCGTGCAATGTGGAGATATTACTGTTTGTGCATTTACAATATTCATTGATTTTTGCCATTGAAAAACATGTTTTTCATATACCAGAAATGTTTGAAGCTACTGACTGAATGAAAGGAGCTGGCATCTCACTCTCTTTGAATCTTCTTTATCATGCTAGCATTAGCAGGAAAAAGCAAAAAATTTCAGAATTGCACCTTGCAATGTGGAGATATTACTGTTTGTGCATTTACAATATTCATTGATTTTTGCCATTGAAAAACAGTTTTTCATATACCAGAAATGTTTGAAGCTACTGACTGAATGAAAGGAGCTGGCATCTCACTCTCTTTGAATCTTCTTTATCATGCTAGGATTAACAGGAAAAAGCAAAAAATTTCAGAATTGCACCTTGCAATGTGGAGATATTACTGTTTGTGCATTTACAATATTCATTGATTTTTGCCATTGAAAAACATGTTTTTCATATACCAGAAATGTTTGAAGCTACTGACTGAATGAAAGGAGCTGGCATCTCACTCTCTTTGAATCTTCTTTATCATGCTAGGATTAGCAGGAAAAAGCAAAAAATTTCAGAATTGCACCTTGCAATGTGGAGATATTACTGTTTGTGCATTTACAATATTCATTGATTTTTGCCATTGAAAAACATGTTTTTCATATACCAGAAATGTTTGAAGCTACTGACTGAATGAAAGGAGCTGGCATCTCACTCTCTTTGAATCTTTATCATGCTAGGATTAACAGGAAAAAGCTAAAAATTTCAGAATTGCACCGTGCAATGTGGAGATATTACTGTTTGTGCATTTACAATATTCATTGATTTTTGCCATTGAAAAACATGTTTTTCATATACCAGAAATGTTTGAAGCTACTGACTGAATGAAAGGAGCTGGCATCTCACTCTCTTTGAATCTTCTTTATCATGCTAGGATTAGCAGGAAAAAGCAAAAAATTTCAGAATTGCACCTTGCAATGTGGAGATATTACTGTTTGTGCATTTACAATATTCATTGATTTTTGCCATTGAAAAACGTTTTTCATATACCAGAAATGTTTGAAGCTACTGACTGAATGAAAGGAGCTGGCATCTCACTCTCTTTGAATCTTCTTTATCATGCTAGGATTAACAGGAAAAAGCTAAAAATTTCAGAATTGCACCGTGCAATGTGGAGATATTACTGTTTGTGCATTTACAATATTCATTGATTTTTGCCATTGAAAAACATGTTTTTCATATACCAGAAATGTTTGAAGCTACTGACTGAATGAAAGGAGCTGGCATCTCACTCTCTTTGAATCTTCTTTATCATGCTAGGATTAGCAGGAAAAAGCAAAAAATTTCAGAATTGCACCTTGCAATGTGGAGATATTACTGTTTGTGCATTTACAATATTCATTGATTTTTGCCATTGAAAAACATGTTTTTCATATACCAGAAATGTTTGAAGCTACTGACTGAATGAAAGGAGCTGGCATCTCACTCTGAATCTTCTTTATCATGCTAGGATTAAAAGGAAAAAGCAAAAAATTTCAGAATTGCACCTTGCAATGTGGAGATATTACTGTTTGTGCATTTACAATATTCATTGATTTTTGCCATTGAAAAACATGTTTTTCATATACCAGAAATGTTTGAAGCTACTGACTGAATGAAAGGAGCTGGCATCTCACTCTCTTTGAATCTACTTTATCATGCTAGGATTAGCAGGAAAAAGCAAAAAATTTCAGAATTGCACCTTGCAATGTGGAGATATTACTGTTTGTGCATTTACAATATTCATTGATTTTTGCCATTGAAAAACATGTTTTTCATATACCAGAAATGTTTGAAGCTACTGACTGAATGAAAGGAGCTGGCATCTCACTCTCTTTGAATCTTCTTTATCATGCTAGGATTAGCAGGAAAAAGCAAAAAATTTCAGAATTGCACCTTGCAATGTGGAGATATTACTGTTTGTGCATTTACAATATTCATTGATTTTTGCCATTGAAAAACATGTTTTTCATATACCAGAAATGTTTGAAGCTACTGACTGAATGAAAGGAGCTGGCATCTCACTCTCTTTGAATCTTCTTTATCATGCTAGGATTAGCAGGAAAAAGCAAAAAATTTCAGAATTGCACCTTGCAATGTGGAGATATTACTGTTTGTGCATTTACAATATTCATTGATTTTTGCCATTGAAAAACATGTTTTTCATATACCAGAAATGTTTGAAGCTACTGACTGAATGAAAGGAGCTGGCATCTCACTCTCTTTGAATCTTCTTTATCATGCTAGGATTAACAGGAAAAAGCTAAAAATTTCAGAATTGCACCGTGCAATGTAGAGATATTACTGTTTGTGCATTTACAATATTCATTGATTTTTGCCATTGAAAAACATGTTTTTCATATACCAGAAATGTTTGAAGCTACTGACTGAATGAAAGGAGCTGGCATCTCACTCTCTTTGAATCTTCTTTATCATGCTAGGATTAGCAGGAAAAAGCAAAAAATTTCAGAATTGCACCTTGCAATGTGGAGATATTACTGTTTGTGCATTTACAATATTCATTGATTTTTGCCATTGAAAAACATGTTTTTCATATACCAGAAATGTTTGAAGCTACTGACTGAATGAAAGGAGCTGGCATCTCACTCTCTTTGAATCTTCTTTATCATGCTAGGATTAACAGGAAAAAGCAAAAAATTTCAGAATTGCACCTTGCAATGTGGAGATATTACTGTTTGTGCATTTACAATATTCATTGATTTTTGCCATTGAAAAACATGTTTTTCATATACCAGAAATGTTTGAAGCTACTGACTGAATGAAAGGAGCTGGCATCTCACTCTCTTTGAATCTTCTTTATCATGCTAGGATTAACAGGAAAAAGCTAAAAATTTCAGAATTGCACCGTGCAATGTTGAGATATTACTGTTTGTGCATTTACAATATTCATTGATTTTTGCCATTGAAAAACATGTTTTTCATATACCAGAAATGTTTGAAGCTACTGACTGAATGAAAGGAGCTGGCATCTCACTCTCTTTGAATCTTCTTTATCATGCTAGGATTAGCAGGAAAAAGCAAAAAATTTCAGAATTGCACCTTGCAATGTGGAGATATTACTGTTTGTGCATTTACAATATTCATTGATTTTTGCCATTGAAAAACATGTTTTTCATATACCAGAAATGTTTGAAGCTACTGACTGAATGAAAGGAGCTGGCATCTCACTCTCTTTGAATCTTCTTTATCATGCTAGGATTAACAGGAAAAAGCTAAAAATTTCAGAATTGCACCGTGCAATGTGGAGATATTACTGTTTGTGCATTTACAATATTCATTGATTTTTGCCATTGAAAAACATGTTTTTCATATACCAGAAATGTTTGAAGCTACTGACTGAATGAAAGGAGCTGGCATCTCACTCTCTTTGAATCTTCTTTATCATGCTAGGATTAGCAGGAAAAAGCAAAAAATTTCAGAATTGCACCTTGCAATGTGGAGATATTACTGTTTGTGCATTTACAATATTCATTGATTTTTGCCATTGAAAAACGTTTTTCATATACCAGAAATGTTTGAAGCTACTGACTGAATGAAAGGAGCTGGCATCTCACTCTCTTTGAATCTTCTTTATCATGCTAGGATTAACAGGAAAAAGCAAAAAATTTCAGAATTGCACCTTGCAATGTGGAGATATTACTGTTTGTGCATTTACAATATTCATTGATTTTTGCCATTGAAAAACATGTTTTTCATATACCAGAAATGTTTGAAGCTACTGACTGAATGAAAGGAGCTGGCATCTCACTCTCTTTGAATCTTCTTTATCATGCTAGGATTAACAGGAAAAAGCTAAAAATTTCAGAATTGCACCGTGCAATGTGGAGATATTACTGTTTGTGCATTTACAATATTCATTGATTTTTGCCATTGAAAAACATGTTTTTCATATACCAGAAATGTTTGAAGCTACTGACTGAATGAAAGGAGCTGGCATCTCACTCTCTTTGAATCTTCTTTATCATGCTAGGATTAGCAGGAAAAAGCAAAAAATTTCAGAATTGCACCTTGCAATGTGGAGATATTACTGTTTGTGCATTTACAATATTCATTGATTTTTGCCATTGAAAAACATGTTTTTCATATACCAGAAATGTTTGAAGCTACTGACTGAATGAAAGGAGCTGGCATCTCACTCTCTTTGAATCTTCTTTATCAAGCTAGGATTAGCAGGAAAAAGCAAAAAATTTCAGAATTGCACCTTGCAATGTGGAGATATTACTGTTTGTGCATTTACAATATTCATTGATTTTTGCCATTGAAAAACATGTTTTTCATATACCAGAAATGTTTGAAGCTACTGACTGAATGAAAGGAGCTGGCATCTCACTCTCTTTGAATCTTCTTTATCATGCTAGGATTAACAGGAAAAAGCTAAAAATTTCAGAATTGCACCGTGCAATGTTGAGATATTACTGTTTGTGCATTTACAATATTCATTGATTTTTGCCATTGAAAAACATGTTTTTCATATACCAGAAATGTTTGAAGCTACTGACTGAATGAAAGGAGCTGGCATCTCACTCTCTTTGAATCTTCTTTATCATGCTAGGATTAGCAGGAAAAAGCAAAAAATTTCAGAATTGCACCTTGCAATGTGGAGATATTACTGTTTGTGCATTTACAATATTCATTGATTTTTGCCATTGAAAAACATGTTTTTCATATACCAGAAATGTTTGAAGCTACTGACTGAATGAAAGGAGCTGGCATCTCACTCTCTTTGAATCTTCTTTATCATGCTAGGATTAGCAGGAAAAAGCAAAAAATTTCAGAATTGCACCTTGCAATGTGGAGATATTACTGTTTGTGCATTTACAATATTCATTGATTTTTGCCATTGAAAAACATGTTTTTCATATACCAGAAATGTTTGAAGCTACTGACTGAATGAAAGGAGCTGGCATCTCACTCTCTTTGAATCTTCTTTATCATGCTAGGATTAACAGGAAAAAGCTAAAAATTTCAGAATTGCACCGTGCAATGTGGAGATATTACTGTTTGTGCATTTACAATATTCATTGATTTTTGCCATTGAAAAACATGTTTTTCATATACCAGAAATGTTTGAAGCTACTGACTGAATGAAAGGAGCTGGCATCTCACTCTCTTTGAATCTTCTTTATCATGCTAGGATTAGCAGGAAAAAGCAAAAAATTTCAGAATTGCACCTTGCAATGTGGAGATATTACTGTTTGTGCATTTACAATATTCATTGATTTTTGCCATTGAAAAACATGTTTTTCATATACCAGAAATGTTTGAAGCTACTGACTGAATGAAAGGAGCTGGCATCTCACTCTCTTTGAATCTTCTTTATCATGCTAGGATTAGCAGGAAAAAGCAAAAAATTTCAGAATTGCACCTTGCAATGTGGAGATATTACTGTTTGTGCATTTACAATATTCATTGATTTTTGCCATTGAAAAACATGTTTTTCATATACCAGAAATGTTTGAAGCTACTGACTGAATGAAAGGAGCTGGCATCTCACTCTCTTTGAATCTTCTTTATCATGCTAGGATTAACAGGAAAAAGCTAAAAATTTCAGAATTGCACCGTGCAATGTGGAGATATTACTGTTTGTGCATTTACAATATTCATTGATTTTTGCCATTGAAAAACATGTTTTTCATATACCAGAAATGTTTGAAGCTACTGACTGAATGAAAGGAGCTGGCATCTCACTCTCTTTGAATCTTCTTTATCATGCTAGGATTAACAGGAAAAAGCAAAGAATTTCAGAATTGCACCTTGCAATGTGGAGATATTACTGTTTGTGCATTTACAATATTCATTGATTTTTGCCATTGAAAAACATGTTTTTCATATACCAGAAATGTTTGAAGCTACTGACTGAATGAAAGGAGCTGGCATCTCACTCTCTTTGAATCTTCTTTATCATGCTAGGATTAACAGGAAAAAGCAAAAAATTTCAGAATTGCACCTTGCAATGTGGAGATATTACTGTTTGTGCATTTACAATATTCATTGATTTTTCCCATTGAAAAACGTCCAGAAATGTTTGAAGCTACTGACTGAATGAAAGGAGCTGGCATCTCACTCTCTTTGAATCTTCTTTATCATGCTAGGATTAACAGGAAAAAGCTAAAAATTTCAGAATTGCACCTTGCAATGTGGAGATATTACTGTTTGTGCATTTACAATATTCATTGATTTTTGCTATTGAAAAACATGTTTTTCATATGCCAGAAATGTTTGAAGCTACTGACTGAATGAAAGGAGCTGGCATCTCACTCTCTTTGAATCTTCTTTATCATGCTAGGATTAGCAGGAAAAAGCAAAAAATTTCAGAATTGCACCTTGCAATGTGGAGATATTACTGTTTGTGCATTTACAATATTCATTGATTTTTGCCATTGAAAAACATGTTTTTCATATACCAGAAATGTTTGAAGCTACTGACTGAATGAAAGAAGCTGGCATCTCACTCTCTTTGAATCTTCTTTATCATGCTAGGATTAACAGGAAAAAGCAAAAAATTTCAGAATTGCACCTTGCAATGTGGAGATATTACTGTTTGTGCATTTACAATATTCATTGATTTTTGCCATTGAAAAACGTCCAGAAATGTTTGAAGCTACTGACTGAATGAAAGGAGCTGGCATCTCACTCTCTTTGAATCTTCTTTATCATGCTAGGATTAGCAGGAAAAAGCAAAAAATTTCTGAATTGCACCTTGCAATGTGTAGATATTACTGTTTGTGCATTTACAATATTCATTGATTTTTGCCATTGAAAAACATGTTTTTCATATACCAGAAATGTTTGAAGCTACTGACTGAATGAAAGGAGCTGGCATCTCACTCTCTTTGAATCTTCTTTATCATGCTAGGATTAGCAGGAAAAAGCAAAAAATTTCAGAATTGCACCTTGCAATGTGGAGATATTACTGTTTGTGCATTTACAATATTCATTGATTTTTGCCATTGAAAAACATGTTTTTCATATACCAGAAATGTTTGAAGCTACTGACTGAATGAAAGGAGCTGGCATCTCACTCTCTTTGAATCTTCTTTATCATGCTAGGATTAACAGGAAAAAGCAAAAAATTTCAGAATTGCACCTTGCAATGTGGAGATATTACTGTTTGTGCATTTACAATATTCATTGATTTTTCCCATTGAAAAACGTCCAGAAATGTTTGAAGCTACTGACTGAATGAAAGGAGCTGGCATCTCACTCTCTTTGAATCTTCTTTATCATGCTAGGATTAACAGGAAAAAGCTAAAAATTTCAGAATTGCACCGTGCAATGTTGAGATATTACTGTTTGTGCATTTACAATATTCATTGATTTTTGCCATTGAAAAACATGTTTTTCATATACCAGAAATGTTTGAAGCTACTGACTGAATGAAAGGAGCTGGCATCTCACTCTCTTTGAATCTTCTTTATCATGCTAGGATTAGCAGGAAAAAGCAAAAAATTTCAGAATTGCACCTTGCAATGTGGAGATATTACTGTTTGTGCATTTACAATATTCATTGATTTTTGCCATTGAAAAACATGTTTTTCATATACCAGAAATGTTTGAAGCTACTGACTGAATGAAAGGAGCTGGCATCTCACTCTCTTTGAATCTTCTTTATCATGCTAGGATTAACAGGAAAAAGCTAAAAATTTCAGAATTGCACCGTGCAATGTGGAGATATTACTGTTTGTGCATTTACAATATTCATTGATTTTTGCCATTGAAAAACATGTTTTTCATATACCAGAAATGTTTGAAGCTACTGACTGAATGAAAGGAGCTGGCATCTCACTCTCTTTGAATCTTCTTTATCATGCTAGGATTAGCAGGAAAAAGCAAAAAATTTCAGAATTGCACCTTGCAATGTGGAGATATTACTGTTTGTGCATTTACAATATTCATTGATTTTTGCCATTGAAAAACATGTTTTTCATATACCAGAAATGTTTGAAGCTACTGACTGAATGAAAGGAGCTGGCATCTCACTCTCTTTGAATCTTCTTTATCATGCTAGGATTAACAGGAAAAAGCAAAAAATTTCAGAATTGCACCTTGCAATGTGGAGATATTACTGTTTGTGCATTTACAATATTCATTGATTTTTGCCATTGAAAAACGTTTTTCATATACCAGAAATGTTTGAAGCTACTGACTGAATGAAAGGAGCTGGCATCTCACTCTCTTTGAATCTTCTTTATCATGCTAGGATTAGCAGGAAAAAGCAAAAAATTTCAGAATTGCACCTTGCAATGTGGAGATATTACTGTTTGTGCATTTACAATATTCATTGATTTTTGCCATTGAAAAACATGTTTTTCATATACCAGAAATGTTTGAAGCTACTGACTGAATGAAAGGAGCTGGCATCTCACTCTCTTTGAATCTTCTTTATCATGCTAGGATTAACAGGAAAAAGCTAAAAATTTCAGAATTGCACCGTGCAATGTGGAGATATTACTGTTTGTGCATTTACAATATTCATTGATTTTTGCCATTGAAAAACATGTTTTTCATATACCAGAAATGTTTGAAGCTACTGACTGAATGAAAGGAGCTGGCATCTCACTCTCTTTGAATCTTCTTTATCATGCTAGGATTAGCAGGAAAAAGCAAAAAATTTCAGAATTGCACCTTGCAATGTGGAGATATTACTGTTTGTGCATTTACAATATTCATTGATTTTTGCCATTGAAAAACATGTTTTTCATATACCAGAAATGTTTGAAGCTACTGACTGAATGAAAGGAGCTGGCATCTCACTCTCTTTGAATCTTCTTTATCATGCTAGGATTAGCAGGAAAAAGCAAAAAATTTCAGAATTGCACCTTGCAATGTGGAGATATTACTGTTTGTGCATTTACAATATTCATTGATTTTTGCCATTGAAAAACATGTTTTTCATATACCAGAAATGTTTGAAGCTACTGACTGAATGAAAGGAGCTGGCATCTCACTCTCTTTGAATCTTCTTTATCATGCTAGGATTAGCAGGAAAAAGCAAAAAATTTCAGAATTGCACCTTGCAATGTGGAGATATTACTGTTTGTGCATTTACAATATTCATTGATTTTTGCCATTGAAAAACATGTTTTTCATATACCAGAAATGTTTGAAGCTACTGACTGAATGAAAGGAGCTGGCATCTCACTCTCTTTGAATCTTCTTTATCATGCTAGGATTAGCAGGAAAAAGCAAAAAATTTCAGAATTGCACCTTGCAATGTGGAGATATTACTGTTTGTGCATTTACAATATTCATTGATTTTTGCCATTGAAAAACATGTTTTTCATATACCAGAAATGTTTGAAGCTACTGACTGAATGAAAGGAGCTGGCATCTCACTCTCTTTGAATCTTCTTTATCATGCTAGGATTAACAGGAAAAAGCAAAAAATTTCAGAATTGCACCTTGCAATGTGGAGATATTACTGTTTGTGCATTTACAATATTCATTGATTTTTGCCATTGAAAAACATGTTTTTCATATACCAGAAATGTTTGAAGCTACTGACTGAATGAAAGGAGCTGGCATCTCACTCTCTTTGAATCTTCTTTATCATGCTAGGATTAACAGGAAAAAGCTAAAAATTTCAGAATTGCACAGTGCAATGTTGAGATATTACTGTTTGTGCATTTACAATATTCATTGATTTTTGCCATTGAAAAACATGTTTTTCATATACCAGAAATGTTTGAAGCTACTGACTGAATGAAAGGAGCTGGCATCTCACTCTCTTTGAATCTTCTTTATCATGCTAGGATTAGCAGGAAAAAGCAAAAAATTTCAGAATTGCACCTTGCAATGTGGAGATATTACTGTTTGTGCATTTACAATATTCATTGATTTTTGCCATTGAAAAACATGTTTTTCATATACCAGAAATGTTTGAAGCTACTGACTGAATGAAAGGAGCTGGCATCTCACTCTCTTTGAATCTTCTTTATCATGCTAGGATTAACAGGAAAAAGCTAAAAATTTCAGAATTGCACCGTGCAATGTGGAGATATTACTGTTTGTGCATTTACAATATTCATTGATTTTTGCCATTGAAAAACATGTTTTTCATATACCAGAAATGTTTGAAGCTACTGACTGAATGAAAGGAGCTGGCATCTCACTCTCTTTGAATCTTCTTTATCATGCTAGGATTAACAGGAAAAAGCAAAGAATTTCAGAATTGCACCTTGCAATGTGGAGATATTACTGTTTGTGCATTTACAATATTCATTGATTTTTGCCATTGAAAAACATGTTTTTCATATACCAGAAATGTTTGAAGCTACTGACTGAATGAAAGGAGCTGGCATCTCACTCTCTTTGAATCTTCTTTATCATGCTAGGATTAACAGGAAAAAGCAAAAAATTTCAGAATTGCACCTTGCAATGTGGAGATATTACTGTTTGTGCATTTACAATATTCATTGATTTTTCCCATTGAAAAACGTCCAGAAATGTTTGAAGCTACTGACTGAATGAAAGGAGCTGGCATCTCACTCTCTTTGAATCTTCTTTATCATGCTAGGATTAACAGGAAAAAGCTAAAAATTTCAGAATTGCACCTTGCAATGTGGAGATATTACTGTTTGTGCATTTACAATATTCATTGATTTTTGCTATTGAAAAACATGTTTTTCATATGCCAGAAATGTTTGAAGCTACTGACTGAATGAAAGGAGCTGGCATCTCACTCTCTTTGAATCTTCTTTATCATGCTAGGATTAGCAGGAAAAAGCAAAAAATTTCAGAATTGCACCTTGCAATGTGGAGATATTACTGTTTGTGCATTTACAATATTCATTGATTTTTGCCATTGAAAAACATGTTTTTCATATACCAGAAATGTTTGAAGCTACTGACTGAATGAAAGAAGCTGGCATCTCACTCTCTTTGAATCTTCTTTATCATGCTAGGATTAACAGGAAAAAGCAAAAAATTTCAGAATTGCACCTTGCAATGTGGAGATATTACTGTTTGTGCATTTACAATATTCATTGATTTTTGCCATTGAAAAACGTCCAGAAATGTTTGAAGCTACTGACTGAATGAAAGGAGCTGGCATCTCACTCTCTTTGAATCTTCTTTATCATGCTAGGATTAGCAGGAAAAAGCAAAAAATTTCTGAATTGCACCTTGCAATGTGGAGATATTACTGTTTGTGCATTTACAATATTCATTGATTTTTGCCATTGAAAAACATGTTTTTCATATACCAGAAATGTTTGAAGCTACTGACTGAATGAAAGGAGCTGGCATCTCACTCTCTTTGAATCTTCTTTATCATGCTAGGATTAGCAGGAAAAAGCAAAAAATTTCAGAATTGCACCTTGCAATGTGGAGATATTACTGTTTGTGCATTTACAATATTCATTGATTTTTGCCATTGAAAAACATGTTTTTCATATACCAGAAATGTTTGAAGCTACTGACTGAATGAAAGGAGCTGGCATCTCACTCTCTTTGAATCTTCTTTATCATGCTAGGATTAACAGGAAAAAGCAAAAAATTTCAGAATTGCACCTTGCAATGTGGAGATATTACTGTTTGTGCATTTACAATATTCATTGATTTTTGCCATTGAAAAACATGTTTTTCATATACCAGAAATGTTTGAAGCTACTGACTGAATGAAAGGAGCTGGCATCTCACTCTCTTTGAATCTTCTTTATCATGCTAGGATTAACAGGAAAAAGCTAAAAATTTCAGAATTGCACCGTGCAATGTTGAGATATTACTGTTTGTGCATTTACAATATTCATTGATTTTTGCCATTGAAAAACATGTTTTTCATATACCAGAAATGTTTGAAGCTACTGACTGAATGAAAGGAGCTGGCATCTCACTCTCTTTGAATCTTCTTTATCATGCTAGGATTAGCAGGAAAAAGCAAAAAATTTCAGAATTGCACCTTGCAATGTGGAGATATTACTGTTTGTGCATTTACAATATTCATTGATTTTTGCCATTGAAAAACATGTTTTTCATATACCAGAAATGTTTGAAGCTACTGACTGAATGAAAGGAGCTGGCATCTCACTCTCTTTGAATCTTCTTTATCATGCTAGGATTAACAGGAAAAAGCAAAAAATTTCAGAATTGCACCTTGCAATGTGGAGATATTACTGTTTGTGCATTTACAATATTCATTGATTTTTGCCATTGAAAAACATGTTTTTCATATACCAGAAATGTTTGAAGCTACTGACTGAATGAAAGGAGCTGGCATCTCACTCTCTTTGAATCTTCTTTATCATGCTAGGATTAGCAGGAAAAAGCAAAAAATTTCAGAATTGCACCTTGCAATGTGGAGATATTACTGTGTGTGCATTTACAATATTCATTGATTTTTGCCATTGAAAAACATGTTTTTCATATACCAGAAATGTTTGAAGCTACTGACTGAATGAAAGGAGCTGGCATCTCACTCTCTTTGAATCTTCTTTATCATGCTAGGATTAGCAGGAAAAAGCAAAAAATTTCAGAATTGCACCTTGCAATGTGGAGATATTACTGTTTGTGCATTTACAATATTCATTGATTTTTGCCATTGAAAAACATGTTTTTCATATACCAGAAATGTTTGAAGCTACTGACTGAATGAAAGGAGCTGGCATCTCACTCTCTTTGAATCTTCTTTATCATGCTAGGATTAACAGGAAAAAGCTAAAAATTTCAGAATTGCACCGTGCAATGTGGAGATATTACTGTTTGTGCATTTACAATATTCATTGATTTTTGCCATTGAAAAACATGTTTTTCATATACCAGAAATGTTTGAAGCTACTGACTGAATGAAAGGAGCTGGCATCTCACTCTCTTTGAATCTTCTTTATCATGCTAGGATTAGCAGGAAAAAGCAAAAAAGTTCAGAATTGCACCTTGCAATGTGGAGATATTACTGTTTGTGCATTTACAATATTCATTGATTTTTGCCATTGAAAAACATGTTTTTCATATACCAGAAATGTTTGAAGCTACTGACTGAATGAAAGGAGCTGGCATCTCACTCTCTTTGAATCTTCTTTATCATGCTAGGATTAGCAGGAAAAAGCAAAAAATTTCAGAATTGCACCTTGCAATGTGGAGATATTACTGTTTGTGCATTTACAATATTCATTGATTTTTGCCATTGAAAAACATGTTTTTCATATACCAGAAATGTTTGAAGCTACTGACTGAATGAAAGGAGCTGGCATCTCACTCTCTTTGAATCTTCTTTATCATGCTAGGATTAGCAGGAAAAAGCAAAAAATTTCAGAATTGCACCTTGCAATGTGGAGATATTACTGTTTGTGCATTTACAATATTCATTGATTTTTGCCATTGAAAAACATGTTTTTCATATACCAGAAATGTTTGAAGCTACTGACTGAATGAAAGGAGCTGGCATCTCACTCTCTTTGAATCTTCTTTATCATGCTAGGATTAGCAGGAAAAAGCAAAAAATTTCAGAATTGCACCTTGCAATGTGGAGATATTACTGTTTGTGCATTTACAATATTCATTGATTTTTGCCATTGAAAAACGTTTTTCATATACCAGAAATGTTTGAAGCTACTGACTGAATGAAAGGAGCTGGCATCTCACTCTCTTTGAATCTTCTTTATCATGCTAGGATTAACAGGAAAAAGCAAAAAATTTCAGAATTGCACCTTGCAATGTGGAGATATTACTGTTTGTGCATTTACAATATTCATTGATTTTTGCCATTGAAAAACATGTTTTTCATATACCAGAAATGTTTGAAGCTACTGACTGAATGAAAGGAGCTGGCATCTCACTCTCTTTGAATCTTCTTTATCATGCTAGGATTCACAGGAAAAAGCTAAAAATTTCAGAATTGCACCGTGCAATGTTGAGATATTACTGTTTGTGCATTTACAATATTCATTGATTTTTGCCATTGAAAAACATGTTTTTCATATACCAGAAATGTTTGAAGCTACTGACTGAATGAAAGGAGCTGGCATCTCACTCTCTTTGAATCTTCTTTATCATGCTAGGATTAGCAGGAAAAAGCAAAAAATTTCAGAATTGCACCTTGCAATGTGGAGATATTACTGTTTGTGCATTTACAATATTCATTGATTTTTGCCATTGAAAAACATGTTTTTCATATACCAGAAATGTTTGAAGCTACTGACTGAATGAAAGGAGCTGGCATCTCACTCTCTTTGAATCTTCTTTATCATGCTAGGATTAGCAGGAAAAAGCAAAAAATTTCAGAATTGCACCTTGCAATGTGGAGATATTACTGTTTGTGCATTTACAATATTCATTGATTTTTGCCATTGAAAAACATGTTTTTCATATACCAGAAATGTTTGAAGCTACTGACTGAATGAAAGGAGCTGGCATCTCACTCTCTTTGAATCTTCTTTATCATGCTAATATTAACAGGAAAAAGCTAAAAATTTCAGAATTGCACCGTGCAATGTGGAGATATTACTGTTTGTGCATTTACAATATTCATTGATTTTTGCCATTGAAAAACATGTTTTTCATATACCAGAAATGTTTGAAGCTACTGACTGAATGAAAGGAGCTGGCATCTCACTCTCTTTGAATCTTCTTTATCATGCTAGGATTAGCAGGAAAAAGCAAAAAATTTCAGAATTGCACCTTGCAATGTGGAGATATTACTGTTTGTGCATTTACAATATTCATTGATTTTTGCCATTGAAAAACATGTTTTTCATATACCAGAAATGTTTGAAGCTACTGACTGAATGAAAGGAGCTGGCATCTCACTCTCTTTGAATCTTCTTTATCATGCTAGGATTAACAGGAAAAGCAAAAAATTTCAGAATTGCACCTTGCAATGTGGAGATATTACTGTTTGTGCATTTACAATATTCATTGATTTTTGCCATTGAAAAACATGTTTTTCATATACCAGAAATGTTTGAAGCTACTGACTGAATGAAAGGAGCTGGCATCTCACTCTCTTTGAATCTACTTTATCATGCTAGGATTAGCAGGAAAAAGCAAAAAATTTCAGAATTGCACCTTGCAATGTGGAGATATTACTGTTTGTGCATTTACAATATTCATTGATTTTTGCCATTGAAAAACATGTTTTTCATATACCAGAAATGTTTGAAGCTACTGACTGAATGAAAGGAGCTGGCATCTCACTCTGAATCTTCTTTATCATGCTAGGATTAGCAGGAAAAAGCAAAAAATTTCAGAATTGCACCTTGCAATGTGGAGATATTACTGTTTGTGCATTTACAATATTCATTGATTTTTGCCATTGAAAAACATGTTTTTCATATACCAGAAATGTTTGAAGCTACTGACTGAATGAAAGGAGCTGGCATCTCACTCTCTTTGAATCTTCTTTATCATGCTAGGATTAGCAGGAAAAAGCAAAAAATTTCAGAATTGCACCTTGCAATGTGGAGATATTACTGTTTGTGCATTTACAATATTCATTGATTTTTGCCATTGAAAAACATGTTTTTCATATACCAGAAATGTTTGAAGCTACTGACTGAATGAAAGGAGCTGGCATCTCACTCTCTTTGAATCTTCTTTATCATGCTAGGATTAACAGGAAAAAGCAAAGAATTTCAGAATTGCACCTTGCAATGTGGAGATATTACTGTTTGTGCATTTACAATATTCATTGATTTTTGCCATTGAAAAACACGTTTTTCATATACCAGAAATGTTTGAAGCTACTGACTGAATGAAAGGAGCTGGCATCTCACTCTCTTTGAATCTTCTTTATCATGCTAGGATTAACAGGAAAAAGCAAAAAATTTCAGAATTGCACCTTGCAATGTGGAGATATTACTGTTTGTGCATTTACAATATTCATTGATTTTTCCCATTGAAAAACGTCCAGAAATGTTTGAAGCTACTGACTGAATGAAAGGAGCTGGCATCTCACTCTCTTTGAATCTTCTTTATCATGCTAGGATTAACAGGAAAAAGCTAAAAATTTCAGAATTGCACCTTGCAATGTGGAGATATTACTGTTTGTGCATTTACAATATTCATTGATTTTTGCTATTGAAAAACATGTTTTTCATATGCCAGAAATGTTTGAAGCTACTGACTGAATGAAAGGAGCTGGCATCTCACTCTCTTTGAATCTTCTTTATCATGCTAGGATTAGCAGGAAAAAGCAAAAAATTTCAGAATTGCACCTTGCAATGTGGAGATATTACTGTTTGTGCATTTACAATATTCATTGATTTTTGCCATTGAAAAACATGTTTTTCATATACCAGAAATGTTTGAAGCTACTGACTGAATGAAAGAAGCTGGCATCTCACTCTCTTTGAATCTTCTTTATCATGCTAGGATTAACAGGAAAAAGCAAAAAATTTCAGAATTGCACCTTGCAATGTGGAGATATTACTGTTTGTGCATTTACAATATTCATTGATTTTTGCCATTGAAAAACGTCCAGAAATGTTTGAAGCTACTGACTGAATGAAAGGAGCTGGCATCTCACTCTCTTTGAATCTTCTTTATCATGCTAGGATTAGCAGGAAAAAGCAAAAAATTTCTGAATTGCACCTTGCAATGTGGAGATATTACTGTTTGTGCATTTACAATATTCATTGATTTTTGCCATTGAAAAACATGTTTTTCATATACCAGAAATGTTTGAAGCTACTGACTGAATGAAAGGAGCTGGCATCTCACTCTCTTTGAATCTTCTTTATCATGCTAGGATTAGCAGGAAAAAGCAAAAAATTTCAGAATTGCACCTTGCAATGTGGAGATATTACTGTTTGTGCATTTACAATATTCATTGATTTTTGCCATTGAAAAACATGTTTTTCATATACCAGAAATGTTTGAAGCTACTGACTGAATGAAAGGAGCTGGCATCTCACTCTCTTTGAATCTTCTTTATCATGCTAGGATTAACAGGAAAAAGCAAAAAATTTCAGAATTGCACCTTGCAATGTGGAGATATTACTGTTTGTGCATTTACAATATTCATTGATTTTTCCCATTGAAAAACGTCCAGAAATGTTTGAAGCTACTGACTGAATGAAAGGAGCTGGCATCTCACTCTCTTTGAATCTTCTTTATCATGCTAGGATTAACAGGAAAAAGCTAAAAATTTCAGAATTGCACCGTGCAATGTTGAGATATTACTGTTTGTGCATTTACAATATTCATTGATTTTTGCCATTGAAAAACATGTTTTTCATATACCAGAAATGTTTGAAGCTACTGACTGAATGAAAGGAGCTGGCATCTCACTCTCTTTGAATCTTCTTTATCATGCTAGGATTAGCAGGAAAAAGCAAAAAATTTCAGAATTGCACCTTGCAATGTGGAGATATTACTGTTTGTGCATTTACAATATTCATTGATTTTTGCCATTGAAAAACATGTTTTTCATATACCAGAAATGTTTGAAGCTACTGACTGAATGAAAGGAGCTGGCATCTCACTCTCTTTGAATCTTCTTTATCATGCTAGGATTAACAGGAAAAAGCTAAAAATTTCAGAATTGCACCGTGCAATGTGGAGATATTACTGTTTGTGCATTTACAATATTCATTGATTTTTGCCATTGAAAAACATGTTTTTCATATACCAGAAATGTTTGAAGCTACTGACTGAATGAAAGGAGCTGGCATCTCACTCTCTTTGAATCTTCTTTATCATGCTAGGATTAGCAGGAAAAAGCAAAAAATTTCAGAATTGCACCTTGCAATGTGGAGATATTACTGTTTGTGCATTTACAATATTCATTGATTTTTGCCATTGAAAAACATGTTTTTCATATACCAGAAATGTTTGAAGCTACTGACTGAATGAAAGGAGCTGGCATCTCACTCTCTTTGAATCTTCTTTATCATGCTAGGATTAACAGGAAAAAGCAAAAAATTTCAGAATTGCACCTTGCAATGTGGAGATATTACTGTTTGTGCATTTACAATATTCATTGATTTTTGCCATTGAAAAACGTTTTTCATATACCAGAAATGTTTGAAGCTACTGACTGAATGAAAGGAGCTGGCATCTCACTCTCTTTGAATCTTCTTTATCATGCTAGGATTAGCAGGAAAAAGCAAAAAATTTCAGAATTGCACCTTGCAATGTGGAGATATTACTGTTTGTGCATTTACAATATTCATTGATTTTTGCCATTGAAAAACATGTTTTTCATATACCAGAAATGTTTGAAGCTACTGACTGAATGAAAGGAGCTGGCATCTCACTCTCTTTGAATCTTCTTTATCATGCTAGGATTAACAGGAAAAAGCTAAAAATTTCAGAATTGCACCGTGCAATGTGGAGATATTACTGTTTGTGCATTTACAATATTCATTGATTTTTGCCATTGAAAAACATGTTTTTCATATACCAGAAATGTTTGAAGCTACTGACTGAATGAAAGGAGCTGGCATCTCACTCTCTTTGAATCTTCTTTATCATGCTAGGATTAGCAGGAAAAAGCAAAAAATTTCAGAATTGCACCTTGCAATGTGGAGATATTACTGTTTGTGCATTTACAATATTCATTGATTTTTGCCATTGAAAAACGTTTTTCATATACCAGAAATGTTTGAAGCTACTGACTGAATGAAAGGAGCTGGCATCTCACTCTCTTTGAATCTTCTTTATCATGCTAGGATTAACAGGAAAAAGCAAAAAATTTCAGAATTGCACCTTGCAATGTGGAGATATTACTGTTTGTGCATTTACAATATTCATTGATTTTTGCCATTGAAAAACATGTTTTTCATATACCAGAAATGTTTGAAGCTACTGACTGAATGAAAGGAGCTGGCATCTCACTCTCTTTGAATCTTCTTTATCATGCTAGGATTAACAGGAAAAAGCTAAAAATTTCAGAATTGCACCGTGCAATGTGGAGATATTACTGTTTGTGCATTTACAATATTCATTGATTTTTGCCATTGAAAAACATGTTTTTCATATACCAGAAATGTTTGAAGCTACTGACTGAATGAAAGGAGCTGGCATCTCACTCTCTTTGAATCTTCTTTATCATGCTAGGATTAGCAGGAAAAAGCAAAAAATTTCAGAATTGCACCTTGCAATGTGGAGATATTACTGTTTGTGCATTTACAATATTCATTGATTTTTGCCATTGAAAAACATGTTTTTCATATACCAGAAATGTTTGAAGCTACTGACTGAATGAAGAGCTGGCATCTCACTCTCTTTGAATCTTCTTTATCATGCTAGGATTAGCAGGAAAAAGCAAAAAATTTCAGAATTGCACCTTGCAATGTGGAGATATTACTGTTTGTGCATTTACAATATTCATTGATTTTTGCCATTGAAAAACATGTTTTTCATATACCAGAAATGTTTGAAGCTACTGACTGAATGAAAGGAGCTGGCATCTCACTCTCTTTGAATCTTCTTTATCATGCTAGGATTAGCAGGAAAAAGCAAAAAATTTCAGAATTGCACCTTGCAATGTGGAGATATTACTGTTTGTGCATTTACAATATTCATTGATTTTTGCCATTGAAAAACATGTTTTTCATATACCAGAAATGTTTGAAGCTACTGACTGAATGAAAGGAGCTGGCATCTCACTCTCTTTGAATCTTCTTTATCATGCTAGGATTAGCAGGAAAAAGCAAAAAATTTCAGAATTGCACCTTGCAATGTGGAGATATTACTGTTTGTGCATTTACAATATTCATTGATTTTTGCCATTGAAAAACATGTTTTTCATATACCAGAAATGTTTGAAGCTACTGACTGAATGAAAGGAGCTGGCATCTCACTCTCTTTGAATCTTCTTTATCATGCTAGGATTAACAGGAAAAAGCTAAAAATTTCAGAATTGCACCGTGCAATGTTGAGATATTACTGTTTGTGCATTTACAATATTCATTGATTTTTGCCATTGAAAAACATGTTTTTCATATACCAGAAATGTTTGAAGCTACTGACTGAATGAAAGGAGCTGGCATCTCACTCTCTTTGAATCTTCTTTATCATGCTAGGATTAGCAGGAAAAAGCAAAAAATTTCAGAATTGCACCTTGCAATGTGGAGATATTACTGTTTGTGCATTTACAATATTCATTGATTTTTGCCATTGAAAAACATGTTTTTCATATACCAGAAATGTTTGAAGCTACTGACTGAATGAAAGGAGCTGGCATCTCACTCTCTTTGAATCTTCTTTATCATGCTAGGATTAGCAGGAAAAAGCAAAAAATTTCAGAATTGCACCTTGCAATGTGGAGATATTACTGTATGTGCATTTACAATATTCATTGATTTTTGCCATTGAAAAACATGTTTTTCATATACCAGAAATGTTTGAAGCTACTGACTGAATGAAAGGAGCTGGCATCTCACTCTCTTTGAATCTTCTTTATCATGCTAGGATTAACAGGAAAAAGCTAAAAATTTCAGAATTGCACCGTGCAATGTGGAGATATTACTGTTTGTGCATTTACAATATTCATTGATTTTTGCCATTGAAAAACATGTTTTTCATATACCAGAAATGTTTGAAGCTACTGACTGAATGAAAGGAGCTGGCATCTCACTCTCTTTGAATCTTCTTTATCATGCTAGGATTAGCAGGAAAAAGCAAAAAATTTCAGAATTGCACCTTGCAATGTGGAGATATTACTGTTTGTGCATTTACAATATTCATTGATTTTTGCCATTGAAAAACATGTTTTTCATATACCAGAAATGTTTGAAGCTACTGACTGAATGAAAGGAGCTGGCATCTCACTCTCTTTGAATCTTCTTTATCATGCTAGGATTAACAGGAAAAAGCAAAAAATTTCAGAATTGCACCTTGCAATGTGGAGATATTACTGTTTGTGCATTTACAATATTCATTGATTTTTGCCATTGAAAAACATGTTTTTCATATACCAGAAATGTTTGAAGCTACTGACTGAATGAAAGGAGCTGGCATCTCACTCTCTTTGAATCTACTTTATCATGCTAGGATTAGCAGGAAAAAGCAAAAAATTTCAGAATTGCACCTTGCAATGTGGAGATATTACTGTTTGTGCATTTACAATATTCATTGATTTTTGCCATTGAAAAACATGTTTTTCATATACCAGAAATGTTTGAAGCTACTGACTGAATGAAAGGAGCTGGCATCTCACTCTCTTTGAATCTTCTTTATCATGCTAGGATTAGCAGGAAAAAGCAAAAAATTTCAGAATTGCACCTTGCAATGTGGAGATATTACTGTTTGTGCATTTACAATATTCATTGATTTTTGCCATTGAAAAACATGTTTTTCATATACCAGAAATGTTTGAAGCTACTGACTGAATGAAAGGAGCTGGCATCTCACTCTCTTTGAATCTTCTTTATCATGCTAGGATTAGCAGGAAAAAGCAAAAAATTTCAGAATTGCACCTTGCAATGTGGAGATATTACTGTTTGTGCATTTACAATATTCATTGATTTTTGCCATTGAAAAACATGTTTTTCATATACCAGAAATGTTTGAAGCTACTGACTGAATGAAAGGAGCTGGCATCTCACTCTCTTTGAATCTTCTTTATCATGCAAGGATTAGCAGGAAAAAGCAAAAAATTTCAGAATTGCACCTTGCAATGTGGAGATATTACTGTTTGTGCATTTACAATATTCATTGATTTTTGCCATTGAAAAACATGTTTTTCATATACCAGAAATGTTTGAAGCTACTGACTGAATGAAAGGAGCTGGCATCTCACTCTCTTTGAATCTTCTTTATCATGCTAGGATTAACAGGAAAAAGCAAAGAATTTCAGAATTGCACCTTGCAATGTGGAGATATTACTGTTTGTGCATTTACAATATTCATTGATTTTTGCCATTGAAAAACATGTTTTTCATATACCAGAAATGTTTGAAGCTACTGACTGAATGAAAGGAGCTGGCATCTCACTCTCTGAATCTTCTTTATCATGCTAGGATTAACAGGAAAAAGCTAAAAATTTCAGAATTGCACCGTGCAATGTGGAGATATTACTGTTTGTGCATTTACAATATTCATTGATTTTTGCCATTGAAAAACATGTTTTTCATATACCAGAAATGTTTGAAGCTACTGACTGAATGAAAGGAGCTGGCATCTCACTCTCTTTGAATCTTCTTTATCATGCTAGGATTAGCAGGAAAAAGCAAAAAATTTCAGAATTGCACCTTGCAATGTGGAGATATTACTGTTTGTGCATTTACAATATTCATTGATTTTTGCCATTGAAAAACATGTTTTTCATATACCAGAAATGTTTGAAGCTACTGACTGAATGAAAGGAGCTGGCATCTCACTCTCTTTGAATCTTCTTTATCATGCTAGGATTAACAGGAAAAAGCTAAAAATTTCAGAATTGCACCGTGCAATGTGGAGATATTACTGTTTGTGCATTTACAATATTCATTGATTTTTGCCATTGAAAAACATGTTTTTCATATACCAGAAATGTTTGAAGCTACTGACTGAATGAAAGGAGCTGGCATCTCACTCTCTTTGAATCTTCTTTATCATGCTAGGATTAACAGGAAAAAGCAAAGAATTTCAGAATTGCACCTTGCAATGTGGAGATATTACTGTTTGTGCATTTACAATATTCATTGATTTTTGCCATTGAAAAACATGTTTTTCATATACCAGAAATGTTTGAAGCTACTGACTGAATGAAAGGAGCTGGCATCTCACTCTCTTTGAATCTTCTTTATCATGCTAGGATTAACAGGAAAAAGCAAAAAATTTCAGAATTGCACCTTGCAATGTGGAGATATTACTGTTTGTGCATTTACAATATTCATTGATTTTTCCCATTGAAAAACGTCCAGAAATGTTTGAAGCTACTGACTGAATGAAAGGAGCTGGCATCTCACTCTCTTTGAATCTTCTTTATCATGCTAGGATTAACAGGAAAAAGCTAAAAATTTCAGAATTGCACCTTGCAATGTGGAGATATTACTGTTTGTGCATTTACAATATTCATTGATTTTTGCTATTGAAAAACATGTTTTTCATATGCCAGAAATGTTTGAAGCTACTGACTGAATGAAAGGAGCTGGCATCTCACTCTCTTTGAATCTTCTTTATCATGCTAGGATTAGCAGGAAAAAGCAAAAAATTTCAGAATTGCACCTTGCAATGTGGAGATATTACTGTTTGTGCATTTACAATATTCATTGATTTTTGCCATTGAAAAACATGTTTTTCATATACCAGAAATGTTTGAAGCTACTGACTGAATGAAAGAAGCTGGCATCTCACTCTCTTTGAATCTTCTTTATCATGCTAGGATTAACAGGAAAAAGCAAAAAATTTCAGAATTGCACCTTGCAATGTGGAGATATTACTGTTTGTGCATTTACAATATTCATTGATTTTTGCCATTGAAAAACGTCCAGAAATGTTTGAAGCTACTGACTGAATGAAAGGAGCTGGCATCTCACTCTCTTTGAATCTTCTTTATCATGCTAGGATTAGCAGGAAAAAGCAAAAAATTTCTGAATTGCACCTTGCAATGTGGAGATATTACTGTTTGTGCATTTACAATATTCATTGATTTTTGCCATTGAAAAACATGTTTTTCATATACCAGAAATGTTTGAAGCTACTGACTGAATGAAAGGAGCTGGCATCTCACTCTCTTTGAATCTTCTTTATCATGCTAGGATTAGCAGGAAAAAGCAAAAAATTTCAGAATTGCACCTTGCAATGTGGAGATATTACTGTTTGTGCATTTACAATATTCATTGATTTTTGCCATTGAAAAACATGTTTTTCATATACCAGAAATGTTTGAAGCTACTGACTGAATGAAAGGAGCTGGCATCTCACTCTCTTTGAATCTTCTTTATCATGCTAGGATTAGCAGGAAAAAGCAAAAAATTTCAGAATTGCACCTTGCAATGTGGAGATATTACTGTTTGTGCATTTACAATATTCATTGATTTTTGCCATTGAAAAACATGTTTTTCATATACCAGAAATGTTTGAAGCTACTGACTGAATGAAAGGAGCTGGCATCTCACTCTCTTTGAATCTTCTTTATCATGCTAGGATTAACAGGAAAAAGCTAAAAATTTCAGAATTGCACCGTGCAATGTGGAGATATTACTGTTTGTGCATTTACAATATTCATTGATTTTTGCCATTGAAAAACATGTTTTTCATATACCAGAAATGTTTGAAGCTACTGACTGAATGAAAGGAGCTGGCATCTCACTCTCTTTGAATCTTCTTTATCATGCTAGGATTAACAGGAAAAAGCAAAGAATTTCAGAATTGCACCTTGCAATGTGGAGATATTACTGTTTGTGCATTTACAATATTCATTGATTTTTGCCATTGAAAAACATGTTTTTCATATACCAGAAATGTTTGAAGCTACTGACTGAATGAAAGGAGCTGGCATCTCACTCTCTTTGAATCTTCTTTATCATGCTAGGATTAGCAGGAAAAAGCAAAGAATTTCAGAATTGCACCTTGCAATGTGGAGATATTACTGTTTGTGCATTTACAATATTCATTGATTTTTGCCATTGAAAAACATGTTTTTCATATACCAGAAATGTTTGAAGCTACTGACTGAATGAAAGGAGCTGGCATCTCACTCTCTTTGAATCTTCTTTATCATGCTAGGATTAACAGGAAAAAGCTAAAAATTTCAGAATTGCACCGTGCAATGTGGAGATATTACTGTTTGTGCATTTACAATATTCATTGATTTTTGCCATTGAAAAACATGTTTTTCATATACCAGAAATGTTTGAAGCTACTGACTGAATGAAAGGAGCTGGCATCTCACTCTCTTTGAATCTTCTTTATCATGCTAGGATTAACAGGAAAAAGCAAAGAATTTCAGAATTGCACCTTGCAATGTGGAGATATTACTGTTTGTGCATTTACAATATTCATTGATTTTTGCCATTGAAAAACATGTTTTTCATATACCAGAAATGTTTGAAGCTACTGACTGAATGAAAGGAGCTGGCATCTCACTCTCTTTGAATCTTCTTTATCATGCTAGGATTAACAGGAAAAAGCAAAAAATTTCAGAATTGCACCTTGCAATGTGGAGATATTACTGTTTGTGCATTTACAATATTCATTGATTTTTCCCATTGAAAAACGTCCAGAAATGTTTGAAGCTACTGACTGAATGAAAGGAGCTGGCATCTCACTCTCTTTGAATCTTCTTTATCATGCTAGGATTAACAGGAAAAAGCTAAAAATTTCAGAATTGCACCTTGCAATGTGGAGATATTACTGTTTGTGCATTTACAATATTCATTGATTTTTGCTATTGAAAAACATGTTTTTCATATGCCAGAAATGTTTGAAGCTACTGACTGAATGAAAGGAGCTGGCATCTCACTCTCTTTGAATCTTCTTTATCATGCTAGGATTAGCAGGAAAAAGCAAAAAATTTCAGAATTGCACCTTGCAATGTGGAGATATTACTGTTTGTGCATTTACAATATTCATTGATTTTTGCTATTGAAAAACATGTTTTTCATATGCCAGAAATGTTTGAAGCTACTGACTGAATGAAAGGAGCTGGCATCTCACTCTCTTTGAATCTTCTTTATCATGCTAGGATTAGCAGGAAAAAGCAAAAAATTTCAGAATTGCACCTTGCAATGTGGAGATATTACTGTTTGTGCATTTACAATATTCATTGATTTTTGCCATTGAAAAACATGTTTTTCATATACCAGAAATGTTTGAAGCTACTGACTGAATGAAAGAAGCTGGCATCTCACTCTCTTTGAATCTTCTTTATCATGCTAGGATTAACAGGAAAAAGCAAAAAATTTCAGAATTGCACCTTGCAATGTGGAGATATTACTGTTTGTGCATTTACAATATTCATTGATTTTTGCCATTGAAAAACGTCCAGAAATGTTTGAAGCTACTGACTGAATGAAAGGAGCTGGCATCTCACTCTCTTTGAATCTTCTTTATCATGCTAGGATTAGCAGGAAAAAGCAAAAAATTTCTGAATTGCACCTTGCAATGTGGAGATATTACTGTTTGTGCATTTACAATATTCATTGATTTTTGCCATTGAAAAACATGTTTTTCATATACCAGAAATGTTTGAAGCTACTGACTGAATGAAAGGAGCTGGCATCTCACTCTCTTTGAATCTTCTTTATCATGCTAGGATTAGCAGGAAAAAGCAAAAAATTTCAGAATTGCACCTTGCAATGTGGAGATATTACTGTTTGTGCATTTACAATATTCATTGATTTTTGCCATTGAAAAACATGTTTTTCATATACCAGAAATGTTTGAAGCTACTGACTGAATGAAAGGAGCTGGCATCTCACTCTCTTTGAATCTTCTTTATCATGCTAGGATTAACAGGAAAAAGCAAAAAATTTCAGAATTGCACCTTGCAATGTGGAGATATTACTGTTTGTGCATTTACAATATTCATTGATTTTTCCCATTGAAAAACGTCCAGAAATGTTTGAAGCTACTGACTGAATGAAAGGAGCTGGCATCTCACTCTCTTTGAATCTTCTTTATCATGCTAGGATTAACAGGAAAAAGCTAAAAATTTCAGAATTGCACCGTGCAATGTTGAGATATTACTGTTTGTGCATTTACAATATTCATTGATTTTTGCCATTGAAAAACATGTTTTTCATATACCAGAAATGTTTGAAGCTACTGACTGAATGAAAGGAGCTGGCATCTCACTCTCTTTGAATCTTCTTTATCATGCTAGGATTAGCAGGAAAAAGCAAAAAATTTCAGAATTGCACCTTGCAATGTGGAGATATTACTGTTTGTGCATTTACAATATTCATTGATTTTTGCCATTGAAAAACATGTTTTTCATATACCAGAAATGTTTGAAGCTACTGACTGAATGAAAGGAGCTGGCATCTCACTCTCTTTGAATCTTCTTTATCATGCTAGGATTAACAGGAAAAAGCTAAAAATTTCAGAATTTGCACCGTGCAATGTGGAGATATTACTGTTTGTGCATTTACAATATTCATTGATTTTTGCCATTGAAAAACATGTTTTTCATATACCAGAAATGTTTGAAGCTACTGACTGAATGAAAGGAGCTGGCATCTCACTCTCTTTGAATCTTCTTTATCATGCTAGGATTAGCAGGAAAAAGCAAAAAATTTCAGAATTGCACCTTGCAATGTGGAGATATTACTGTTTGTGCATTTACAATATTCATTGATTTTTGCCATTGAAAAACATGTTTTTCATATACCAGAAATGTTTGAAGCTACTGACTGAATGAAAGGAGCTGGCATCTCACTCTCTTTGAATCTTCTTTATCATGCTAGGATTAACAGGAAAAAGCAAAAAATTTCAGAATTGCACCTTGCAATGTGGAGATATTACTGTTTGTGCATTTACAATATTCATTGATTTTTGCCATTGAAAAACGTTTTTCATATACCAGAAATGTTTGAAGCTACTGACTGAATGAAAGGAGCTGGCATCTCACTCTCTTTGAATCTTCTTTATCATGCTAGGATTAGCAGGAAAAAGCAAAAAATTTCAGAATTGCACCTTGCAATGTGGAGATATTACTGTTTGTGCATTTACAATATTCATTGATTTTTGCCATTGAAAAACATGTTTTTCATATACCAGAAATGTTTGAAGCTACTGACTGAATGAAAGGAGCTGGCATCTCACTCTCTTTGAATCTTCTTTATCATGCTAGGATTAACAGGAAAAAGCTAAAAATTTCAGAATTGCACCGTGCAATGTGGAGATATTACTGTTTGTGCATTTACAATATTCATTGATTTTTGCCATTGAAAAACATGTTTTTCATATACCAGAAATGTTTGAAGCTACTGACTGAATGAAAGGAGCTGGCATCTCACTCTCTTTGAATCTTCTTTATCATGCTAGGATTAGCAGGAAAAAGCAAAAATTTCAGAATTGCACCTTGCAATGTGGAGATATTACTGTTTGTGCATTTACAATATTCATTGATTTTTGCCATTGAAAAACGTTTTTCATATACCAGAAATGTTTGAAGCTACTGACTGAATGAAAGGAGCTGGCATCTCACTCTCTTTGAATCTTCTTTATCATGCTAGGATTAACAGGAAAAAGCAAAAAATTTCAGAATTGCACCTTGCAATGTGGAGATATTACTGTTTGTGCATTTACAATATTCATTGATTTTTGCCATTGAAAAACATGTTTTTCATATACCAGAAATGTTTGAAGCTACTGACTGAATGAAAGGAGCTGGCATCTCACTCTCTTTGAATCTTCTTTATCATGCTAGGATTAACAGGAAAAAGCTAAAAATTTCAGAATTGCACCGTGCAATGTGGAGATATTACTGTTTGTGCATTTACAATATTCATTGATTTTTGCCATTGAAAAACATGTTTTTCATATACCAGAAATGTTTGAAGCTACTGACTGAATGAAAGGAGCTGGCATCTCACTCTCTTTGAATCTTC